>NC_057805.1:503105580-503136307 GCF_018294505.1 Triticum aestivum
CCAGATGCGCACGCCGGAATTGGAGGTGTGCAACGCCGCCATGAGAGGTAGCGTTAAAGGGAGAGGAGGGAGGCTGAGCAGTCCGTGCGCCACCACCACGGGATGCAGGCGGAGCCTGACGAGGACGAGCAGCTCCTCGCTTGGGTCTACTGCCGGTCGCTTACGACCGGGCAGACGGACGCTCGGCGGCTCCGCTGGAAGATCACCAAGGTGTTCCAGATTGCCATTGAGCAGTTCGAGCGTGAGGCGGCGGAGGCAGCTCGGCTCGCAAAGCTCAAGCGACAACAGGACATGACCGTCTAGCAGCTCAAAGGGTTCATCATACTCTTCGACACCTCTGAGGATGACCACCACCAAGTCTCCTTGTCCGACCACTCGGACGATCCACCATCAGCCGCCGACGCTTACAGCTGCACCAGCGACCGGAAGGGGAAAGGGCCGGCGAGGAAGTGGTGAATCTCCGTCGTCTTCGTATTTCATTTCTAGGTATTTATGTCTCTAGTTAGAACTTGTCCATAGGCAATTGGATCTTCAGGCATATCTACTATAAGAAGATCGATCATGACAGGGCAATCATTAATTTGAACTATAACTCCATGCTTAATTCCTACTGCCTGAGTAAAAGTAGAGTTATCCATATTCAATATAATCTCAGTATTAGCATAAGGACCAAGATTGAGACTATCATCAACAGATTTGGGGATAGTGGAAACACTTGCCCCTAGATCACATAAAGCATTGAATTTATTATGTCCTATCTCAATCTCTATAGTAGGTTCAAAAGCATCCTCTTGCTTAACTCGTAACTTACTGAGTAAATTTTTTCTTTCATCATCAAGTTCACGTACCTTGGTTGAAATTTGTTCAACAAAGAAATTATATGCCTCATCATTAGTTACCTCCGGTAGTGGATACTTCATGTATATCATCTTGACAAAATATGCAATGGTATAATTGTATTCTAGCACATAGCTTGTGTCAAGTACCTTAGCTTTCTCTTCGTTGCTTCTTATAATTTTTACTTATTCAACCGGGTTAGGTTCCGGTTTACCTGCAAACTTGGCCAAAATCAAGGTTTGGCTCTCTGCTATCTTTGCCACTTGTGCCTCCATATTCTTGAATCTCGCCTCAAGTATCTGCACATCATTTGTTAGTCCAACAACCTTATCGGTCAATTGACAGAGTAAGTTATCATGATTCATCAAGATGTTCTTGAACTTTTCATTCCGCTCAGTCTAGCTAGCTTTAAAACTTTTAAGAGTTTCTTCAAGAGTAATTCTATTCCTACCATTAGATCCATTAAAATAATTGTATGCTCCTCCATTATTAGGATAAGGAAGTTTAGGAGCATAACTATTATTTTTCCAATTGGCATTATAGCTATTACGAGCAATAAAATTCACATCACTAGTATCTTCATCGGTGATGGCACTCACATTTACCACTTCTTTATCTTTCATCAAAGAGATAAGTTCTTCTAGTTTGGTTTTTAACTCTGAGATATTTTCTTGTATGACAGTCATCTTCTTGGTGGTTCTTTCAACATGCCATTGGGCATGGTTCTCTTGCATATCATCTAGTGTCTTCTTGACATCTTCTATGGGTTTTCAGATGATTGTTCCTCCTGCATCTGTATCAAGCTTAGTTTTGGACATGTGATTCAAGCCATTATAAAACATATGAAGGATTAGCCACTACTCTATTCCATGATTGGGGCAGTTACTCATAGCTTCTTTCATTCTATCCCATGCAAGCACTAGTGGCTCACATTCCTCTTGCTTGAAACCTGTAAACTGAGAACATAATTGCATAATTTTTTAAGGTGGACAAAACTTAGATAAAAATTTAATGCAACAAGCATCCCAAGAAGTAATGCTGGCTTTAGGCAAAGCTAAAAGCCATGGTTTAGCTTTTCATCACAATGAGAAAGGAAATAAGCGAAGTTTCAAAGCATCTGGGTCATAATCTTTATGTGTGTCATGTTGCACAATTCAGTAAAATTATGTAAATGCATACCTTCATCTTCAGAAGCAGAGCCCCCAAATTGGTCCTGTTGAACCATGGAAACTAGGTTCGTTTTAGTCTCATATTCTGCACCTGCAGCATCAGGTTGCGCTATTGGTTCACGCATGAAATTGTGCCTAGGAGTAGTAAAACTCCCAAGATTACGAGCCATAGTAACTTTTTTGTTTTTTCAACTAAGAAGACTTGCAACAAAATAAAACTAAAACTAAAACTGGAAAAGTAAAAACTAAAACTAAAAATTAACTTTAACAAAAACTCTAAACACAAAGACTAGGAATAATAAACTCCTCCCCAGCAATGGCACAAGGAAAAGGGCTTGATATCTCCTTTTTATTGATCCGGTATTGGAACAAGAAAGGGTATCCCGAACCTATTTCCCCAGAGGTGACCCTGGGTATCGAACCCATGACGAAGACTCCCTTGAAGCGATGGTCTCTAGCAAGCTTTTGCCAAAGTCTCAAATCAAGCTTTTGACCGGATCAGCAAGAAAATAGTGATTCAAACACTTACAATGAAAGGAAGGTATGGGGATGAGGTCTTAATACTTACAACCATGTGTTGGCGTTGGGATCAAAATGATATTGGTTTGTGCTCGGGAATGGGGGATGTGTCCAAATAACATCTTGATCCGCACGAGTCCTGCATCAAGAATCAGTTGTCCTACCAAAGGCCCTATCCGTCTCGTGTGGTTGCCCCGATAAATAAGATGATAATATCATACAAAAGCTTTGGGCATTCAATGACTACACCTCATGAATGCCCATGGATATGATCCATGTTACCCTACTAAACCTTACTGTCACCGGTGTTTGGTGTAACACTTCATGATCCCCTTGCTCCTAGCCTCACCGGTGCTCAATCTCCATGATCCTGGGTACCTGCAGGGATGGAGATCGCGGACAAGAAGAGAGATACTTCACGAATCAATTATACTTCACACGTACGAGATGTTGTGTCAAAGACTTGCATTGATCCCTTCCCCAAATACCTGGGGTTGCAAGGCTTCTGCCTCACCCCATACCTTACCGAACTACTCACACATGGAGATCAGACCGCGATAAAAAATCATTGAAGATCACATCTTGAGATTAATTGATTGCAATATGTCTTACAATGGATGCCTTGTGCGATGCACGATTACAAGTGTGAACTAGATGAGAGAGGGTATGGTGGTGGAGTTGGATATGGAGGTGAAAATGGCAGCGGCTAGGGTTGGTGGATGAAGATGATGATGAATAGGTTGTGGCTGTGCTCAACGCTCCTCCTCTGCCCGTTATGTTGACATTTCGACGGGGTCCCTTAATAAAAGTTGTTCACGTAGATGACCAGCCTCGGTTTCCATGCCAAATGACCGCTCATGAGAGCGCGTGTTGTCGCATGGAACATCGTCTTTGGCTTTGGTGGCTCTCTGACGCCTCCTAGTGATTTATTTCTTCTCCATTTTCCTTCCTTTCCTTTCTCCCATATGATATCTTCCCTTTTTATCCCATTTCCCGTGGAAAAAATATCAAAGAGAGGATATGTGGAATCCTTTGCATTCATTAGTCATTAGTGGCAATATCAGAGCGAATATCTCTCTTTTAGTAAATTTCTTGGTTTAAACAAGGTTGAAATGAGTGTTAACATATCACACGTCAAGCACCAACGCGGGTCACATGCCAGCGCTATAGGTATCAGGCTTAGCTGTAGCATGGGCCTCGTGCCCCACGCTACTACTAAGCTCATGTTATCTTCCCGCTCATCCTTTCCTCACTCTCACCATTCACTGTTCCTGCCGCCCGTCGTTGTTGCCCATGTTGCCGTCACCGACCTCGCGTCATCGCTGTCTGCTCTTCCTCCCGATCCCCGGTGACCCTGCCACGTTGCTGCTCCGTCACCAGTCGATACCGACCGAGCCCCGGTGCCATCTCGAAGGTATTCTTCTCCCGCCCTCGTCCCTCCTCAGCCGGTCATCCTTCCGATCCTGCCCGAGCCCCGGCACCCCTGCTCTTCCTCCCGAGCCCCAATGGAGAACCCTAGGTCCATTGGGATGAACCCTAGGTTGATTGGGACGAACCCATGGTTGAAATGAAACAAATCCCTAATTTCAATGGACCAGATGGCCGAATTAGAGAAAGTTTGTCTGAGATATTTTGTAGGGCGCATTCCCACGATCATTTTGAGTGGTCATTTAGCTATTTTGGCCCAGTCATTGTTCACAACAATAAAAACAAGAATTGTCCTAATATTTGAAAAATAGAGTACCTTTGGTTTTCAACTACTTGTGTTGATGCTTTTTAGTGATGACAAAAAAATTATGAAAATAATACAAATAACTTGGAGATCCTAGTTCCCATATAATCTTAATTTTATCAATTTCCATTAGCAATTCTATTGCAATGAAATTCGTAAGTGGGCTAATCAGTATGATGCAGATGTTGGTTTCTTTAGTGCTGGTAGGCAGTTTTAAATATTATGGCTACTTACTGCTCATATCAGTTGAGCTAAAGTGGTTTAGGGATAGCAGACAGTTTTAGTACAATCGGAACCAAGTTGTGTAAATCTTAATTAACCTTGTGAACTGAAACAAGTCAAGTATCCAATGCTTTTCTATTCTTTTCTAAAGTTGGTTTACTAATCTGCAACACTGTCCACTACCAAGGAGAAGCAGTGCCGAGGATCCACACAGTTGTTCTTCCTCCACCGATGATGTCTACACTACAAAAAAAAGACACATCCGTGACATTTTGGGCCGAACGAAATTTTTTTCTGTCATACTTATGAGACTTTTATGACAATAATTGTGACAAAACACGGTATCATCATGATGTGGTGGGGTCCTACTTCTATGACAAAAAATCATGACAGAAAATGGGCTTTTGGTCCTGGGCGGGCCGGAGACGCAGCTGCATGACATTCTTTGGGCCGTCCATGACGGAAAAAACCGTGGTAGAAGCGAGGGTGAGGAAAATATCGGGGTGTTCCCGGTTAGGGTGGGTGGTCCGGGCGGAGCGACGCGCGTTTCCCTCGTACACGCACGCGCGTGGGTGTGAGGCGTTGGGCTCTAACTGAACCTGAGCGATTGCACTGCAGGCTACGCGTTACTGAACCCGAGCGATCGATCGATGGCTGTTAACTGAACCCGATCGACCGATTCCTTCGCTAATGCTGCTAACTGAAGCCAATCGATGCAGCCTCTGGATGAACAGTGAGTGTTGCTAGGGGGGTTTGGATGAATAGTTCCCGGTGGGGGTGGATGAACAGGACCCCGTGGTGTTGCCTCTGGATGAACAGGACCCCGATCGATCGAGCCGGTTGGGGCTGGATGAACAGGACCCCTTGGAGGGCAGGATGAACAGGACCACCCCGTGGAGGGCAGGATGAACAGTAGACGGTGGAGGGCTGGATGAACAGTAGCCCGTGGAGGGGTGGTTGAACAGGAGCCCGTGGAGAGGGCTGGTTGAAAAGTAGCCGGTGGAGTAGCGCGCGGTGGAGGCTGGATGAACAGGAGCCCGTGGATGAACAGTCACAGGTGGTGGCTGGAGGATGTCGACGGTGGATGAACAGTAGCCCGTGGAGGCTAGAGGGGGTCGACGGTGGAGATGAACAGTATCCCATGGAGTCCCGTTTTGCGGTACGCCACACCCCTCCCGATGAACAGGAACCCCGTTTCGGCCGTAGCGCTCCAACACAAGTCCGTTTCCTCCATTTTGCGGTACGCCACACCCCTCCCGATCAACAGGACCCCCATTTCGACCGTAGGAGGTCCGTTTCCTCCGTTTTGCGGTACGCCAGACCCCTCCCATTGAACATGATCCCGTTTCGAACGTGGCCGGTCGAACCAAGGCTGTTTCCTCCGTTCTGCAGTACGCCAGGCCTCGTTTCCATTGGTTGTTCCGTCCAAGCCCTCCCGATGAACACGACGACGCATTCCGTTCCGACCCAGCCGGTTGGCTCCCCATGAACACGACGACGACGCTGTTTCTCCGTTCCGACCCAGCCATGTACACGAGCCCTGTCCATACGTATGCACGAGTAAGCGTTCGAGACCCTGCCCGTATGTACGTATGTGGCCGTATTTTCTTTCTTGCACACTGGCCGCTGTACGTATGTGTACATGCTATGTGCACGCCTCTACTACGACACGTGCGCGCCTCTACATCGACGAGTATGTACGTACACGTTCTCGACCAGAATGACAACGCTACGTACGCTTCGACCAGGTGGGTCCCGATTGTCAGGCACTTCCTTGCCTGCGAAGATCTAGCTGGTGGGTCCCAGCAGTCAGGGCGGCAAATCATTTTTTTGCCCGGACACACTTCCTTGCGTGCGAAGATGTAGCTGGTGGGTCCCGGCAGTTAGGGGGAAACGTTTTTTTTGCGAAATACGGTGGCCCTTCCAGTGGGTCCCCGCTGTCAGGTGGAGGAATAATTATTTTGTGCGTAATAAGGATGCACTTCCTTGTTGCGGCCGTGGATCCAGCTGTCAGCCTCTCCACGTACAGTCCACGTCCGATGAAAGCCGTTCCTTGACTACGTTGACCACGTCGCGCCGAGAGCACCAGGGCGGTTGACGACGGCGAGGCCTAGGAAGGGGACGAGGTGGAGCCAGGGAAGAGGCGGCAGTGGATGCCCACGTGTAGAGGAGTACGAGGGTTCACTAGTTCGCTGTGGTGTGAGGCTGCCGTCGCCGCAGGATAACATGGGGTGTGGGTGAGTAGAGGGATGGACTGGCCAGCGGTGGGAGTAGTAGGGGGCGGTGAGGCCTCCGCCGCATCGCAGCAGGCCACGGGAGGCAGGAGCACGAGGCACGACCGACGCTGGTTTGGGCGGCTGGAGCAAGAAGACCAGAGGTTGAAGAAGCACTATGGCCGTTGGATGGACATCGTACGGTCACTGGAGCTAGAATCGTGCATATTGACTAAATTGACAAAGCCCTCTGTCCCCGTCAACTTAGTAGGCCCACAAGTCAGCCTGCCACTATACTGGGTCCCAGCTAACAGGGGGAGTTTTCATTTTTTTTGTGCGTAATAAGGAGGCACTTCCTTGCGTGTGAAGATATAGCTGGCGGGTCCGAGCTGTCAGCGGCAGTAACTTTGTTTCACGAAATACAGAGGCCCTTTCGGTGGGTCCCAGATGTTAGGTGGAGGAATCATTATTTTGCGCGTAATAAGGAGGCATTTCCTTGCATGCGGCCGTGGACCTATCTGTCAGCCTCTCCACGTACAGTCTACTTCCGATGGTGTCGTTCGTTGACCACGTTGACCACTCCGCACCGAGCGCATCCAAGGTGGTGGACGACGGCGAGGCCCCGGACAGCAACGAGCCAGAGATGGGAAGACGCGGGAGTAGAGTCGCAGACGGAGAGGTGTACGAGGGTTAACTGGTTCTGGTGCGGTGTGGTTCGGCAGTTGGTGCAGAAGAACAGGAGGTGTGGAGGGGTGGAGGGATGGCCTGGCCAACAGTGGAGTAGCGCTTCATAGCGAAGCGTGCTAAGCAGAGCTGCTAGCAGCAGGAGGCGGGAGCAGGTGGTCCCGGCGGCGCTGGAGGAAGAAGATGAGAGATTGAAGATGGATGCCGGTCGTTGGATGTAAATCCAACGGCTAACGATGTCAGAATCATTTGTTGACTAAGTTGACAACGACTTGCAATGGCTTTGACATATTGGCCCACATTTCAGCCTCCAAAAATGTGGCACGTATTCAACCCATTTTTTCAGAATTTACAGTCTTTTTTTTGCGGGGTAGAATTTACAGTCCATTTGATCTTTTTTTTGAACTACAGTCCATTAGCTGGGCTGGGTGAACAAATAATGTAGCATCCATGTGGCCCATTTATGTTTTTCCTAAAAAAATTACAAGCCATTTGCACTTTCTCGAAATACACGATTTTACTGGGCTTATTCTAATTATAATGTTGGGGTGGGCGCAGCAATGTTATCAAAAAATAAACAGGGGCTGAGAATTTTGTTATATATATATATTTAAATAATAAGTGATTTATTATTACATTGGTCCTTAAATCTTACCAAGCTTTTGTACACAATAACCAGGATTTTCGTTGCCAAAAAAATCCAGGATTTTATTGTTAAGAAATTGTTTTTATAAGTTAATAAGATGTGGGATATTGTTTTCTTACATATGTAAGTATCTGTTAAATATATGATGACAATAGTAATAATATATAATAACATATAAAATAATTTAAATATATATAATATAGTTAGAAGGGAAACATAAGTTGGACCAGGCGTTCCTATTCTTATATAGAAAAATAGAACAGACCTCTGCGTTTTCTTCAATAAAATACATAAATTGGCCTGCCGATGTTTTAGGAAAAATAAAACCTCGGATGGGAGGTCCATAGGCTGGTCGATACATGACGGCCCTCAAGAAAATACAAACAGGCCTATGGACCTCCCATCCGAGGTCGTGGGCTGCGCATGTTAAAAAAGAAAGCCTAGACGGGGCAGCCCAAAACCCAGCTGATACTTGTTGCCCCAGTGATAATAAATGATACCTGCCAGCTCCCCGGCTTCGTTGTGAATTTATCTCCTATAGTAACTACGTTGAAGCACCTAAAAAAATCTAACTATGTTGACAAACCCGTGGGCCCCAATGTCAGTATAGCATTAGGTGGAAGTATTTTTTCGATGAGGCACTTGCTTGTGTACAGCCATAGACCTGGTGGGTCCCGACTGTCCGCCTCTCCACGTACAGTCCTCTCCAGATTCCTCTCGTTTGTTCAACATGTTCACAACGGCAGACAGCGGCGTCCCTCGTTTTCTCTGTTTTTTGCACACTCAACATTGTGTGGGCATCTTGAAAATAGCATATCTTTTTGACTGTGCATCATATGAAGATGTGCTATGCATGAATGTTGATCAGCATGATGTTAACTGGCTGGTAGTTCCAGTTTCGACCATGAATAAAACTTCCAGCATGATGTTAACACTGTTTGAAAAGGCCGTGTTAATATAAATGCTCTGCCTCTGAAAGTTGCAGTTTCTTATCTGAAACTGAAACTTGCAGTTTCTTCTCTGAGAATCACATTGTCTACACTTTTATACTCCTATGAAACTACATTTTTTAAGTGCTAAAAATAGATCTCTAGAATTCATAAAATACTTCATATGCTCAATACTGCAAATCTGAAAGACATTCATATCTGAAAGTACTCTCAAAATACACAACACAAAACACAATTCACAACCTGCAAATACTAACAACCCTAAGCTCCTCCTTACAATTCACAACCTGCCCGACTATTGGTCTAGGGGGGGACAATCCCTCCTATTCCTCGGCGGCGGACAGCCGCCCCGTGAGACGATGTGAACGGCGAGGGAGAGGATGGGGGGGAAGCGTCGTCGGGCAACTATTTTTCTCCTCTTGCAGTTGGGTTCGGTCTACGCAGACTCCACCGGCTCGCTCTGGCACGACACCCTCACAAACGGCACCCTGTAGATGCTCGATCCTTCAATCTCTGGTGGATGCTCCATCTGGGATCGATACTCCCACCACCGCTCCCTCACGATTGGATTCGGTGAATCTGTTTGCTCCATGGCCAAGAGGAGCAGCTCTATGTACTCCCGCGCGACTCCCTCCGGGAGTATCGCCGCCTTTTCGCTCTGTCGCAGATATTTGGCCATGGATGTCGCCGTCGCCGCTAGTTGGTCCTTGTTGTCAAACTAAGACTGTATCTCCAACATCCTAGCTAGCTTCACAGGGTCGCCGTCTGCGATCCTCACATATTGGTTGTACTCCTCCATCGATCTACTTCTCCACAACACCTTCACTCGTCGGTGGTGGATTTCTAATGGAAGAGGAGAAGAGCAGCGCTGGTTTTGGTTTAGAACGGGAGAGGAGCAACGCTGGTTTTGGATTGGAACAGGAGAGGAGGGCGGTGGTTTTGAAATGGAAGAGGAGAGGAGCGGCGCTGGATTTAGATTGGAACAGGAGAGGAGCGGCGGTGGTTTAAGAGGAGAAGAGCGAAAGAGCGGCGCCGGTCTTGGAAGTATTTATTTGTTTTGCGTATTTTGGTTCAAAGTTTGACCACGTATTGTATTTGACAAGCAAAATGTGAATGCATGTCACCAAAAACTGTATCGTTTGGTTCGTATCTGAATGTACTTTCAAAATATATTATTTTTGCAACGTATAACATATATTTTATCTGCGAAAATCATGGTCAATTATGACCCAGAATAAAAGGGAGACTAGTTAATGTGGGGTCGCTTTCTTAATTGAAGGGTAAATTGATTTTGATTTTGATCCAGTCACAGCGTGCCGGCCCTCTCATCCAGTCCTAAATCGCTGTCGCACGCTCCTTTCCCTCTTCTCCATTGCAAAACCACCTCCTCTCCTCTACGTCATCTCCATTCCAAAACCACCGTCTCGCCTCTCCCTCTTCTCCATTGCAAAACCACCTCCTCTCTCCTCGGACGAGGATCCCCTGTCGTAGCCCATCCTGCCATTGAGACACTGACACATGGGTCCCACCAAGCGCGGGGCCCACCTGTCAGTGACCGAAAGGCAAGGGAACCTCTCCTCGCCATCATCTCCATTCCAAAACCACCGTCTCGCCTCTCCCTCTTCTCCATTACAAAACCACCCCCTCTCCTCCCCATCATCTCCATTCCAAAACCACCGTCTCGCCTCTCCCTCTTCTCTATTGCAAGAACACCTTCTCTCCTCCCATCTTCCAAAGCTAGCACCGGACCACTCAGAAGGACATCTATGGAGGGGATGCAGCAGCGAATCACGCAAATCGCCGGCGGCGACCAGGCAAAGTTAGCCAGGTTGAAGGAGATCCTTACTTGGTTTGACAATGAGTGGGAGATTTCGAGGACGGTGAGGGCCATGTGGCAATGTATGCGAAAGAGCGAGACGACGGTGATGAGGGCGACGATGTACTCCTCGACGGCAGTCATGCTGCAGTCCTTCGAGTTCATCGAGTATCCCCTCTGGGCAATGGAGCAGACAGATTCGCCCAAGGCGAAACTCAGGCGGAGGTAGCGGGCGTACAGGTCGAAGGTCGAGCACCCAGAGGATAACGAATCGATCGAGTACGGTGTGCCGCTCGTGAGGGTGTAGAGCCAGCCGGAGCCTCAGGAGTATTCGTTCTCCCACCACAAGAGGAGGCCAGATGGCGCGACGTTGCTTCCCCGCCGTTCTCCACGGTTCCCTCGACGCTCGCCTCGTTTCAACGGCGTTGGTAGGGTTTAAGGTAAGCTTCACACTAACCTAATCTTCCATCTGCTCATGCTTACAATCAGTGTGACAACTAATAAAAATCATGCTTACAATCAGTCTCCGAGTACTACGCCAATCACCCTAAAATAGCTCTGGACCTTTGGGTCAAAGCTGTGACACTGTGTACAAATAAAGAAAAATAGATTGGTGCTTCTTTCAGAAAAGAGTACACCCCTAGGAAATTGCCAATATAAGCTACTAGTATTTTTTTAAGTCTAAGCTACTAGTATTTGGTTAAAGGATTTGCTGCCGAGAAAGATCCATCCACAGTGAGCGCCACACATCCCACTGATGGTGGTCGATGCCAATGCTTAGATGGAGCAGGGTTAGTGTCGGTAATTTTTACTTGGCACCTCGCACTCTGCATATATGCCGGTTCCATCCGTACATTTGTGCAGTTCCACCAAACTGCAGCTGAATAACCCTGTTTGCACAGATAATGAAAAGGCGTGATTACATTATAGTGGCACTAGTTGATGAAACATACACTAATAAACAGACGAAAATATTACATCATACTGGAAATCGACCTAAGTCTCCCCGATACACCTTCTGCCAGTGATGAACATCAGTGTACAGCGGTAGTACAAGGAGGGGCCTTGAGACATTCAAATCTCTATTTTTTGTGTAGATCAACTAAAATTAAGCACCCCAGTTTGCAGAAACGCTTAAACATTAACAATGGGACTAGTTGTTGAAACATACATTAACAAAGAGAAGCACTTTCTTTATCTACATTGGAAATGAAATGATAGAGAGGATACTCGCTCTATTTTAACTGTATTATTACTTCATTTTATCAGTGACACTAGGGTCGAGCAGGTGGCAAACAAGGTGTACCGTGCGTCGCAAGGATGAAGGCCGGGGGTGCTTAGACTGGGATGCTGAAGCTAGCTCTTTCAGTCCCTATCTTCCCCCTGATGTTTCTATGGGACTGCGCTTTGGTCACTTAAGGCACCTACCTTTGTGCCTATGACATGTGGGCCCAACAGGTGGCTGGCCCACATGTCAGGGACCCAAAGGCAGGTGCCTTTATGGCACTGAAGCTGCGTCCATTTCTGTGGTAGCATTTGGGTTGTAATCCAAACTTGGTCGAGCTGGTGCTGCGTCCCCTACCTGCCTAGCTTATGTGGCGAACTTGTCTCCTACTAGTACTCAGTCCGTTCTAGTAGTAGTTGCATAACTGCCCGTTTACACTGAGATGTTGTCAGATAATGGTTCTCTATGGTTGGGTTTCTTTAATGAAATCGGAGGGTACCCCCTCTTTCGATATATAAAAAAACAGTGGCACTAGCGGTGCCAAAACATTGCCTCAATTTAATAGTGCCACTAGATTAAGGTGCAAAATAATAACATTACTGCTTTATCATGGTAGTGCCAAAACAGTAGCACAAGAGCAGGATCAACATGCAGGATCTTTGGCAAACGGTCAGACCAAAAAGGAACATACCTCGTGATGGGAACCATATCTGCAGTCAACGCCATCGTAGAAGGGATGTCACCAGTCACCAACATGGATGATTCAATTCATGGGACCTTTTGGTGCAGTTCACCTAAAATGAAGCAATGTCCCATGAGCTAGCAGCTTCTACTTCTTCTTTTTTAAGAAAAGGGCTCCAGCCCCGGTTCCATTTCCATCAGAAAATGAAACCCACAGAGCTTCTTCTTCATTAGTTGCAATAAAATTGAGCAACATCAAGGTTGGTTGTGAAGCTCCTGGAGAGTAGGCGGACCAGGACAGTTGCATCTCTAAGGAAAAGAAGCAACTTATCTTAATGGGAAATTTAGCAGGACATGAAAAAAGTGCCATTGATTCATATTACTGGAGGCATTACATTGAAACCAACATTGGTTTAACGTGTCCTTACTTTTAATAGTGCGACTGCTACATTTTACGAGTGGCATTACATAAGAGCAGCTCGGGGCAACAAACATCAGAAGAGGATATCTGGGTTGGTCCCATTTTTGTTCGGTATATAGCCACCTTATACTGTGTGAGGCTGGCAAATCTAGTGCTGGACTTACTCTGTTGACTTGTCCCCCAGTCCCCACTTTCTTTGCTTTTTCAACCAATAGATCGGGTTTATATTGAGTTTGTACTGCGTTCCCTTTATTTCCCTATTAGACCTAGAGACCAGTTGGATAGACAGTCTCTGCTACTTTTCGCCCCCATTATTTCCTCTTTCGACCAAGTCCTAGATTCAGGTAACAAATCTTCCCCCACCCCACCCCCTTTATTCCTTGTTTGAACCAAGTACTACTAGATTCGAGTGCATGAACTAGTTTTACGTCTTAATTAACAGTAAAAAATTCGGTGGTTTTCAAACAGCCGATCGATCCTATCTACATGAGGGGGCCTGAGAAATAGTAAAAGATACAAATGCAGCGACATCAGGAGCTCGGGAAGTAGAGCAAGGCCGGTTTTGCAGGAAGTTATACCTGAGGGTCGCCAGGATGTCGCTAGGTGGGCGGCGGGAGGCCGGATCTGCCGACACTACGGCAGCGAGGAAGAAGGGGTGGGAGGCCCTCCCTCGCAAGCGATGCTTGGGAGAGAACGGCAAGGCACGCTGATCGGGACACGCCGGCAGTGGGTAAGAGCCGTCGCCGAGGATGACCGCGTGAACGTTGCACCTTCTCACCTTCTCCGGCGGAGAGGATCCGGCTGGATCTGTGACCAGCGGTGAGTAGAGAGAGAGAGTGTGGCCACCGCTGTCGTGTTTAGATCTGGAGAGGACGAGACAGTGTGAAGAGAGCAACACTAGCAAGCAAGCGCGGAGGCTCCTGCCTATATAGTGGAGTACTAGTTTTCTTTTGTCTACCGGCCGGAGCCGGCTTGACCTCGGCAATGACTGTCGAGAAGTCTTCATGCACGTGCCCCGGAGGCGCAGTTGTCGTCATTTTGATCTGAAGCACCGGATTATAACATATAACACGAAAAAATGCCACATGACAAGAAATCATAACCTCACTGCCCAAAGGAGATAAGATGAATCCTGACGGACAAACTAGACGAGGATCAAAGCTCAAATTAAAGATAAACTCGTAGAAAAGGGGTCCGTCGATAGATGTCCTAATTAACATAGCCGGCTTGACCTAGATGGTAGCCGAGTAGTCTTCTTGCATGTGCCCCCAATGACTAGCCCAACTCAGTTGTCGCTGTTTAACCCTCGCAGTGATCCGAAGCACATGACACCTAATTTTGTGAGATGACAAGAAACCTTTTTTTAGATTTCTCACCAGAACTACAGCCCTGTACAACACAGCCTGCACGATATGTAGACGATAGCCAATCCAGGCGTGTCTGCTGGAGTCTGGTCACATGCATGGACGAACTAATCTTCCGTGTCTTGCAGGGATCGTCCAGGTACCAACGTATGTACTCCTACAACACTTCTCTAGTAGTACTATCGCTCATCTCTCTCTTCTATTAACTCACCCGACTTGCGGGGCCGGGGAGTGTGCCTATGGTCGGTTCTCAATTGTGGTCCCACATGTGTGTGCAAACACAATATGACGCGCGTTCCACTCGGAGAGCGGCGTGCCAGACCGACCGACCGTCTGGAGTGCGACGCGAACGCGACGGGCGTGCTGTATACTCCGTACATGTGTACCACCGTTTTCTTGAGGCTTTGCTCCATGGCGCAATCCATGGATACAAAATTAGTATACTGTACTATTTAAAAGTCGAGGGCGGGCTTTTCCCGCGCGGTAGGCGGGGCAGTTCCGCCTAGTCGGTTCGACAGAGACGCGAGAAGATGAGGGAGTAGGCTGCTGCAAATGCAGGGTTGTGTGATTTGACAACGAGTTACTTCTGGACAGGTCGGGCCCGGTGATTTGACTTGCCATTATCATTTTAACTACGGCGCTACGACCGGCGTGAGTCTCCCGATTCCTGACCACCTCCATACAGGTGCCTCTCCCGATGCTGCACCATTTAGAGGCTGGCTCTTGCTTGAGAGCCCCCTCCTCCACTTTTTCCTTGCCTCTTTCCCCCACATATGCAAAAATGCCATGTAAAGCGGGCTTATAGCCCACTATTGTACTTGATCCTACTGGTGCTAAGCCTGCCACATAGGCATAAATCTGATGTGGCAAGTTAATTAAGAAGAGAGAGACTAGTTTGCTGACCCCAGGAAGAAACACTGATAAGCGCGTGTACCTAGATGAAGCAAACTTAGCAACAAAAAACTAAGCACCTATGCATTGGGGACTTGAGTTGCTAAGCCATTTAATGCCCATAGCACCTCATCTAAGCACCATTTCGTTGGAAGAGGTCACTCCTTGGCAAATACAATAAATACTACGAAGAAAGAGATAGAGAGAAGTAAACAAAAAATACTCTTATAGCCAACCTTATAGCTAACCTTGTGGTATGAGTGACGATGTGATGACTATGTATGACATGCCAACATTAGATAGCCTAATGCACCGTGTTAAATCTCCAAGGGCGCGACCGCGCGAGCGAGGCGACGGTCGTGATAGGCGCGACCATGATACGGGCTACTGGCAGCCCTTGGATCTGAGATCGAACGGTCGCATGCTAAGTTGCTAAAAATTTGCAGAATAACCCTCCAGGATAGGATATTCACCCATAGGTCTAGAATCACGCCATGCAAACGTTCGATCTCAGATCCAAGGGCTCTCGGAAGCCCGTATCATCAGAGAATGGAAAGCTTCGTATCACCTGTAATTTTCCCGACGCTTGACATGACATCGAAAGCCATTTAATTGGGCGTCCAGTAGACATGACATCTAATTGGGCCCGCATAGTACTGTGCATGAATCCATTTATCCACCAGGCAAGCCACTACCCTACCATTCGCACGCGCCCCCCACTCAACATTTTTACAATCGATAAACCGCTCCTAGTCGTCCCGTCCTTTCACAATACGACAATTCCACTAATCCTAACCCTCCTCCCAAATCCATGCTATCCCAAATCTCCATGATCGGCGGCGAGTACAAGGTTATAACCGTCACCGGCGATGAGTTCGACGTCATCTACACCCGTTGTTCCGCAACGGTGAAAGAATGCCTTGCTCGCTTCAAATGATGAGTGGGTCGCTGGGCTAGATGTTGAGTACACCACAGTCCTGGGAAGCGAGAAGAAACTAAAGGAGGCAGAGAAGAAGAAGCCCGCCGTGATCTAGGTTTGCGTGCATGACTTATGCTTGGTCTACCACATATGCCATGCCGACGTTGAGTGCGAGGAATTTAAGAAGTTCCTCAAGGGAAGCCGAGTCAAATTCTTTACTGTAGACTTTAGGAACGACAAGGAAATCTTGGGTCAGATAGGCCTCGTTGTAGGCTAGCCCTTCGATCTCCCGAAGGCAAGCCTAGTGTCCTCCTCTCAGCCTTCAATGCTGACCCTGGCAGCAGCCATGGTTCATCCTTCGTACGGTAAACTAGAGAAACCTCCGTACACGTTTCATCGTCATGCATGGCAGTGGAATCTACTAGATATAGACCAAATCCACTACGCTGCAATGGATGGCTACCTTTGTTTTCCATATCTACAAGGGTTGGATGAAGAGGAAGAGCCAAGTGTGCAGTTCAAGCAAAGAAGTATCGCCCAAGAGGAAGAGGGACAAGGGCGAAGTCGAGGACGTGGACGAGGACTCCGAGTAAGTTGGCAGTGTCGTTGCTCATGGTGGTTCTAATGCAGTGTCTACTGGATTAGTTGCTTAGTTTAATTTCTGGTGTGCTTAGTTTTATTTGAGGGGTGTGTTGTGCTGAGCCCCCAGCAGAAATATGTTATGTTTCTTCTCGTTATATTTCGTACATTTCATCTTTTAGTTGGTATAGTACTATCACTCGTTTATTGACATTATATACATACAATATATACGGCCAACATCATATAGCCAGCAGTTTAGTTGTCAAAGAATTTCAGGGTGCTTAGTTTTGTCAAAGAATTCCAGGGTGCTTAGTTTTATTTGAGGGGTGTGTTGTGCTGGACACCATTAACTTATCATTGTGAGAATCGGCTTATTTTTGTCATGTAACATGATCAACAGGTTTGACGTGAAAATAACAATGTCTAATGGCATTTCTGAGCAAACATCTAACTTAACGATGGCATTTTTTAGATATCTAATTGCATTTTTGAGCAGGCATCTCACGGATCGATAGCATTTTTTGAGTAGTTGTAACTTTGTGTGCGATACACAACTGAGTAGTGATACACAACTAGGGGCATAAATAATAAGAACCCAAGAATTAAATAGGTATGCTAATTTCTTTATTTCTTTATACCTTTGTGTGCGAAACAATATATGCTGCCTCCCCCAAATTTTCTTTAAAGAGGCAACATAGAACTATATGAGTGCCCTGTTAAATTTTGGAATTATTCTGGGTTCATTTGGCCTTTTTATACATTAATTGAGTTTTTGGTCATTTAATGTGCATAATTCAAATTTGAACTACAAGCACATGCTCCCGTGCACCAAAGTTGACTAAAAAATCACATGTGTGTCCTCGGGTGAATTTCTAGGTCCCATGCAAGAAATGGGAATGAAATTCAAACATCTGGGCATCGTAGTTCAGCCGAGAACATTGAGAAGATTGATTTTAAAATTCTTGTAAATCCAAAACACGCCTGAAAATCATGAAACTTGGCATGGTGTCATGTCATGGTACTACCATGCTGTGGTAAAAAAAAATTGCAGAATAGGAACAAGTTTTGGTATAAGCTTTTTGGAAACCGGAGCTTCTCTCAAGAAGGCTCGTGGTTCTGAGAGGGAACGTGTCACCTTTGTGTGCATAATTCAAATTTTAAATACAAGCACATGCTCCAGTGCACCAAAGCTGGTTGAAAAATCACATGTGTGTCCTCGGGTAAATTTCTAGGTCCCATGCCAGAAATGGGAATGAAATTCAAACATCTGGGTGTCATGGCTCGGCTGGAACTTGGTTTTTTAATTCCTGTAAATCCGAAACATGCATGAAAATCATGAAACTTGGCTTGGTATCATGACATGGCACCAACATGCTGTGGTAATTTTGCTGTCCGATTTGCGAAGGCGCACACATTAACAATCAACAAAGTCATTTTGGAACAAGTGCTGGTACGTTACAATCGGAAACACAAGTATTATTGAAACCCTGGGCATTCTATTTACCATTTATGTGTCACCACACGTCCCCTTTCTTATTAGCTAGGAGGCGCCGTGCAGGGTAGCTATTTGAGTACGGGAGGCTGCGATCAGACCCCTGCGCGTGCTTATCGGGAGGAGAGCCCTTTGACCTCCATCTGCCGTCCTCCTCTCTCCCAAGGTCTCCATTAATGGCACCTGAGCCTCTGTTTAATGGCGTGGCAATGTCTCACTCGACTGAGATTTAAGAGAGAAAAAAGAAAATATGAAAAGAAAATTTTGCACGAATCTTGATGTAAGATTGATGAATATATATAAGGACGACGAGAGTGGATAATAATTGTCTTACATAATTAGGAAGATAATTAAAAAAGCCACATGCGGCTACACCCGAAATACACAAGGGCGAAATAAGAAGGAAGACACATACAACTATCTGGCTCGCTGATCTCTACTTTCTTTATGCGCTGCAGGTCGCGGAGACTAGTTCTTGCGGTGGGCGATGATCTCTTTCATCAGTTTCATGTCCATAATACGCTGCTTGGCAGCATCCATGGATTCCTCCACCAGCCTGTTGCGCTCGATGGGGAGCATGGCATTCTCGTCCATAAGTTTCTTGACGATGAAACCCGTCCTCTGCAACAAGGCAGCGGTCTCCTCCGCCTGCTTCACCCTTCCGGCAATCTTCGCCCTCAGCAGGTCACGCTCGCCCCGGATATTCGCATTGCCTTCCCCTAGTTGCCGAATGACGCCGGTAGCCTCGTCCTGCAACCTCACCCAGCCAGAGATCTGATCCATCTGGCTATGGACCATCGCACGCATGCGCCTGTAAGAGTCCTCGCCTGCCCGCGAGAAATTTTCCCAGGCCACCGCGGCGCGGCGGGACCTCCTGCTGCTTCGGCGGCGCGGCGGGACATCTCTGCTGCTTCCGCGGCATGGTCGGACCAGTCTGCTACATCGACGGCGCCGCGGGACCTCCGTGCTGCTTTGGCTGCGAGGCGGGACCTCTGTGCTGCTATTGCTGCGCGGCTGGACATGTCGGCTGCTTTCACGGCGAGGCGGGACATCTCTCGTGCTTGCTCTTCCATGCTCACCTCTCCCTCGTGGAAATCTCTCGACCCAGAACTCACGCTGGCCATGGCTTGATTGACTTGATTGTTTTTTGTGGATGAGGAGTTGAGGAGGAATGTGTAGTCATATTAGCATAGTAGTATTTATAACCGAGTACTACTAGTACGCTCCTAAGTGGGAAACCGTTTAGGTTGTGATCGGTGTGAACAGGTTTGCAATTAAATATAGGGTGGTAGTAGTAGTAATTTGGAATGTGATGAGACGCTCTCAAAATTTATTGACGGTTCTAGTTTCGAAGTGCGGCACTATTCCGGGATGGCGTAACGTCGGCACGTTTTCTCGGCCGTGGTGTAGCATATTCCATGGTACTAGTTCTTTTTCTACTGCTGTGTACGTGCAAAAGCTGGCACCGTCGGATACATATCTTACGCTTGGCGTTCGACAGGAATAGCCTCGTGGCGAGCTATAGACTAGTCTTTTTTTCAGACGCATTACACCTATCTCTCGGGACTTCTCGCACGCACCATCAGTCCTCCCTAGGTCGATGCCACCCACATACACTGGTACTCTGAGAAGAGGTGCACGCACGCACTCGTCCTCTCTCACACACGCATCTGTAGCTACGAATTGTAGTGTTCTCAACCATCCGATTGGCTCTATCAAAGGTTTCACGTTGCTCCTTGGCCTTGAGATTGAGAAGTTTAAAACGCGGAGGCTAAGATGGAGGCGCGAGGTTTTGGTTAATGTGCAGGCCGCACACGGCACCAACACGACACGAGCTTCGTCTGCCTGGTGCGCATGCAATTGGGTGAGTTGTCCAAGTATAGACACAACCAGGCCCTCGTTGGTATCTGCGCCTCGACTTTGGCTGGTCATAGTGGAGAGTAGCATAGACTAGTTACTAGTCTATGTTACTAGTACCTTCATAGTGGGTAGTGTCATATAGTATATGCATAATTTGGCGACGAGCGCTCTCTATATGTACCACCTTTTTTCTTTAATTACATCTTGTTAGTTTTGCTCCATGGCGCAATCCATCGATACTACTACTGTACAAATGTATACATTTTTTAAAAGGCTAGAGGGCGGGGCAGTCTAGCTTGGTCCTTTTCACGAGAGGCGAGGGCCTTTGTGATTTGACGGCTCATTACTGCTGGAAGGCGGGGCCTTGTGATTTGACTGCTCGTATAAATGTGGCGATGACCTGAGGAGGAGCAAAGAACCGTGCAGTATACTCAAGTTTTCCACTAGAGTACGACGGAGGAGCACGAAACACGGCAGCCCAGTGCCATATCCTCTACTCTCTACTCTTATTATATATTACTAGCAAGAGGCATTGTTCTATTGGCGATAAAGAATGATCTAATTTGCTAGTCATCTCATTTTTAGCATTTTTCTATTCATGCCTCGCAGAGAAGGTGGTACGTGCGGCGAAACACCCGAAGCAAAATAAGAAACACAGGAGCAAAAGAAGAAGGAGGATTATCACCCCCAAAAAAGAAGGAAGACGGACACACAAGTATGGGGCGCTGCTCTCACTACATGAAGGGTTGCTGGACGTGGAGTCGTAACTTCTTCTTCATCGCCTCCACGACCTCCATCTCCTTGCGCGTCTCCTCCGCCATCTTCATCATTGTGTCCATGACGCGGGATTTCTCGACGCGAGCCTTCATCATCTGTTCCATGGCCGCATTACGTACCTTCACAGCAGCCGGGTGCTCGATGCGGAGCTTCGCCAACTCCTCCTTCTGTTCCATGACGAGGGCCTGCAACATCTTCATCGAGGAACTACTATTCTCATGCAGCTTCTTCCAGCCGGCGTTCTCCTCCTTCAGCAGGTCGAGCTCGTGGCAGAGCTTCGCCTTGTCCTCCTGAAGTTGCAAGATTTCGCCAGTCGCCTTCTTCTCCGAGGCAATGCTCTTCTTCAGCAGCATCACCAAGCCGGCGGTCAACTCCCCCTGCTCACTGAGCTCAGCGGGCATGTCGTCGAGGCTCTCCTTCAGCAGCTCCACCAAGCCGTGGATTAACTCCTTCTGCTTATTGAGGTGCTTATTGAGTTGATCGGCACTACAAAAAAATACACTTCCGTGATGATACGTGTTTGTCACAGTAGGTCACGTTTTCTGTCATGCATGTACATCCATGACAAATTTATGACAGAATCAAGATAGTCATACCTATGCTGTCGTAGAAGTGTTCCATGACATTACCAAAATTATCATCACGGAAGTGTCCACTTCCATGACGATAAATCGTGCGTCACAGAAGTGCTTTCGTCAAGGGTGGCCGACACGTGGCATCAACCGTAACGGAACGCCATTAAGCTATCGGGTCCGGTTTTGGATCCGATAACCCGTTAATAGCCCCGACCAATGGGGATTTTCCACGTGTAAAATCATCATTGGCTGGAGGAAACACGTGTCGGCTCACCGTTGGACAGATGTCATCCACTCATTGGACCCAAAGCGCCAATGATACTCGACACGTGGCACGACCCAACAGTGGCCCATAAAGTTTAAATGGGCCGGCCCAACTAAAGGCCCACAAGATTTTGCGGACCATAATGGGACGGCCCAGCTAAAGGCCCACAAGATTTTGCGGGCCATAATGGGCCGGCCCAGGTAAAGGCCCACAAGATTTTTGCGCGCCATAATGGGCCGGCCCAGGTGAAGGCCCACAAGATTTTTGTGGACAATAATGGGCCGGCCCAGCTAAAGGCCCACGAGATTTCGCCGACATTAATGGGCCGGCCCAGCTTTAGGCCCACAAGATTTTTAGGACCCTAGTAGGCCGGCCCATTAACTGGCTGCCATGTTTTGGGCCAAATGCCGGCCCATATTTGATCCGGTCCATTAATGGCCTGCCACGTTCCGGGCCTAGTAATGGCCCATATGAGATCCGTCCCATTAAAAGCCTACCATATTCTGGGCCAAATTACGGCCTAGCTCAGTTCCGGCCCTTTAAGAGGCTTTGGGCTAAATTATGGCCCATATCTGATTCGGCCCGTCAACTGGATGCTACGCTTTTGGGCCCATTAGCTAAAGGCCCATTTATTAATTCGGCCTTATATTAGTTATGGCCTGTTAAGGGCCCGTTTAACATTTCGGCCCTATATTACTTCCGGCCTGTTAAAAGCCCGTCATATAGTTGGGCCTAACTACGGCACGGTTTGCATCCGGCCTGCTCGCAGCCGATAATCTGATTGGGCCAAACAAGGACCGAGACAATTTTGGCATTTTGGCCTGTTATAAGCCCATGATTTGATTGGCACATTCATGGGCCGGGGTCTATTTCGGCCTGCTGCTGGCCCGTGAGCTGTTCGGCACGTTTCAGGCCCAACCTACTTTTCAGCCTCCTAAAGGCCCATTGAGTTTTCTTGGGAAAATAGGGCCGGCGGTTTACTTGGCCTATTAAAGGCCCGAATCTACTAGTGGGCCAGTTTACATTTAAGCCTGTTAACGGACCAAGATGACGGGGCCCATGATGCGGATCATACATGGTGATTTGCATGACGGTCCGATTATGTACCGTAATTTTACGGTTTGGCCGGTTTACTGCGAAGACATGATATATATACAGTAAAATAACTGCAGCATTGTGAATAGGAAAAAAAAACCTAGACTATACAATAAAGAAATTACGGCATATTACATCCACTGGGCATCAAAGTTTGCTACTATGATAATAAAGCACAAGCAGACAGCAGATTACATACACTGGGCATCAAAGATCGCCACCAGTGCAACTAAACACGCCGAAAAAATAATATTCAAAACCGAGAGCCCTTCAATAGAGTTCAAGAAAGGATAGCCCTGCACTGGAGCTGCAGCGCAAGCAGCTGAGCAAGCTGGTGAGACTGCACTTGTTTGACACTTATATCCTCCTCACTCTGAAAGATAAACAAGCAGACAGATGACAGGTTTTGCACATACAAGTATCAGTGCTGACAATTCATCACATTTCTTACTGACGAATAAAGTGACACAGTTTCAAATAGCATTAACACAATATGGTATTGTTCAGGTCAAGACATGGCAGGAAATTACATTGTGAAGGAGTTGGCAGTTCACGACACCACTGGATTACACATCAAGAACTCATAAGTATCAATGGTTAGTGTGTTGTCAATTTATCCCATTTCAGATTGGCAAAATAAGATCACTTGCTCTGTATAGTTTAATTTACATGGTATGAAGAAAGAACTTGGTTGTACAACTGAAAACTTAAATTGAGAAGGACAAACTTTTGTTTATGAACTGGAGTACATAATAAACTTTAAACATGCAATTTGATGCAAACACCAAAAATAAACAGCTGTTGCAGTCATGCCTAACCAAATATACAAAACAAAGTTTGAAGTCTTGAGAAGGACAAACTTACATTATTGGTGAAGGCAGGCTCTATAAAGCCCTTGTCCATGCTGATGGGGGGGGGGGCAATTCAAGAAGTTTACCACAGAATCTTCTTCATAAGCATTGCCTTTATTCTTCATTTTGTTAAGAGTAAATATAGATGTGACAATATAAGAAAAAATGAAGAATATTTAAGATAAGATGAAGAGTGATAATACATAACCAAGTAGCTATGAATGTAAGTACAGCGATACAGGCAAAAGGTACAACCAAAAGCAATGCAGAGCTAACCTCCTTCAATACCATCGGTGTTATCCAACCTTATGGTAAGAGTAAATATAGATCTTATGTGTAGAAAATGGAGGGCAAAGGAAAATAAGTTGCAGAGTGATGGTACATGAACAACTACATGTCAATATAAGTACACTAATAAAGGACAGCAGGTACTTACAAGAACAATGCAGAGCTAAAAAAATTCATTGGCATTGGACATATTCTACACTAATGTAACCATTCATACAGATCAGATAATTTGGAGCGAACAATTGATAAGCAAGCTATCATGCATACTGCTGTCACATAATGAACCAGGTATGTATGCAAGTACAGTGATACAGGACAACAGGTACTAACAAGAGCGAATTAGCGGGCAGCATATTTGCGATATCCTGTCATTCTTTTCAAACAGAATTCTTTTTCAAGCAGATTTCCTGCAAAAAATATCCGTAAGGCACATGCGGAAAAGTAGAAGTTCAAATTGTCATGCGATATCATAGACAGTACCTCATCCTCGGAACAAGACCAGTGCATAACAAGGTTTTTCCATTCAATGTCTTCTAAATTTAGCACATGAGACTTCACCAGAAATTCGTTTATAGACTTGCCATCAAAGCGTGATTTCCTCAGGTAACACCAATACTACTGCAATGCTTCCTTGAAAAGCGCAAGCAAGCTTTGCTCATCATGACTATCTAGATTGACCCTCGCCTACTTACAACAATGTAATGTAAATCATTGATGTGTTCAATCAGCAGAAAACAAGAAAATAATCACCATGAATAATAGCACTTACACGTAAGTGGGACAGGAAGATGTGAAAATGGTGTTTGTCTTCACTATAATCTTCCAATGATGGGAATATATGCACGTAGTCCCTAACAACATTGAAAGCATTGTCTTTTAAACTGGGAATAACTGGAATGGGGTTCCAATCTGCAGGAATTGGCCGTCTCTGCAGTTGGGATAGGTCTTCGGCCGGTGGACTTGCTGTACTTTTTGCTGAAGTGGGATTTTTCTGTGGTACGACTGGTGCTATGGCAACTGAAATCGGCATACCTTTTGCTGGAGTGCAGGTCCTGTGTGGTGGGGCTAGTGGTGTGGCCAGTGAAATATGGGTACAGTCTGCTGGAGTCGGTCCTACGTTTGGTGTCACTGGTTGTACAGCCAATATAAGTGGGGTCCTGTCTGATTTCTCCGGCACAACCACGTTTTTCAAGGACTTTGCTGGTGCTCCTTCAGGTTCGGCAATCACCCTCTTCCTTTTTGATGTCTGATGCACAAGAACAGCATTTGAGTGGATGTATGATGACAGATGGAGTATGTATTGATAATGGATGGGCATGGCATCTCGACATATATGATGAGTAAACTAAGCAGATGGTGGTGTAACAAAGTAGAAGAAATGCAAGACAACATATGCAAGATACGCACAATCAATAAAACCTTGCCAAATTAGAGCAGGAACCTTGATGGGTGAACATGACAGGCCATCTGCCTTTGACTCCTCGAGGTTAGTATAGTCATTAGGATCATATTCTGAACAAGAATCTATGGGTGGGGAGCGTATGAGTTTCATTGCATCCAGAATGGCACTCAATGCCTTGGTGCCAATTTTGTAAGTCATTGCAGTGTTCCATAATATTCTTCTGATGCGCGTATTCTGATATTCACTATAATTACGTATAATATCTGAGAACCATGAAAACTTAAATAGTTGTGAGGTTATCTTTGTAATGCAGAGGATATTCTAATATAGGGGCGCCCCTGTAAACACTTGTGTGCTATCACTGGATTCTGATGAGAGAGCTCATGTGTGCTGTAATACAGTGCGTGCATTTATATAATCTGGCACAAGTACACAAAAAATAGGCTCCAGAAGTAAGGATAGTTGGCAGATGATAGGTTCAAAATATACTGTATATAGAGTTTATTGCCAAACCATGATAACAAGAGCACACAGCAACTAGGCAGATCATAGTGTACATAAAAGGGGTACACCATAACCACGATATATAAATCGAGAAAGTGGAACTGGCTTGAAAATACGGTGTTGTATTGCCGCTAGTAATTGAAAGCCTATCGATCAAGCACATGCCAGCTCTACCAGCTGTTGACTGCAGATGTCCCTGCTCCCCTTCCTGACAAGGAACATACTATACATACTAAATACAGAATAACAAAAGAGGAACATGTTAAAGAACAGAAGAGGAAGCATATTCTTGAGGTTCCGCTTAATTGCATACAATGTTGGTTGCCCACTCATGATGAATCACAGCGCCCAAAGAAATGCAATTCCATGTTGTCTCTCTATATGTGGCAATTTTGAACAAGAGTCATTTGGATCATATTCTGAACAAGAGTCAACAGCTGGGGAGCGTATGAGTTTCATTGCATCCAGAATGGCACTCAATGCCTTGGTGCTGATTTTGTAAGTCATTGCGGTGTTTAGCTTCAAGAGTGGACTGCTGCTAGTGCGACACAAAGCAGCTACACAGATCATAGTGTAGATATAACGGGAAAACCATAAGCATCAGAGTAAAATCAGCAAAGTGGAACTTGCTGGAATATATGTGCTAGTCTTGCCGGTACGGCTAGAAAGGCTTCGGATACCAGCTCTCTTCAATTGAAGGTGCGGTACTGTTAATATCAGTGTAACTCTCAAAGGCAACACAGCTCCCTGCATTTTCTTGCTATTCTTATAGGATTCAAGTGGGCAGGCCACTACAAATCCTATTCCCATGTTTACAAAATTCTACGAATCAAAGAGGCCCGACGAGTTCAAAGTGTCCATACCAACCGACCGTATAGACCTCTACACTGAAAATCTCCCTGCTCATATTCACTACAAGGAACATACTGTACTACTGTCATACTCCCTCTGTTCCAAAATATAAGTCTTGGTAGAGATTTCCACTATGGATCACATACAGATGTATCCAGATACATTTTAGAGTGTAGATTCACTCATTTTTCTCCATATGTAGTCCATGGTGGAATCTATACAAAGACTTGTATTTAGGAATGGAGAGAGTACTTATTAAAGAAGAATGGAAGAGGAACATGGTAAAGAAGAGCAAGCAGATTTTGGATAATAAAATGTTCGTTGCGCAGTGCCCACACATGATGAACCAGAGCGCATTAAGAAAGCAACTCCCTGTTGTCTCTCTATATGTGGTGCACATGCTTTTTTGAAAGTAAAGTAGGCACATTAGCTGACCAATTAAATGTTATCTGTTTTAGTAATATCGGCGTCATATCAGATTCGTTCTTGAGCAACAAGTTTGGAATTATGAGTGGCACGTTGTTTAGCTTGATGGATTCAGGAGCAGTGCTAAGCAGGTATGATGATGGTACTGAATATAAAGGCATGTCCGCATTTGGGCCAGTCGACCATTTCAGGCGGTTGGATGAAGATCCTACGTCTCCTAACCCTTCTTCTTCCTCGTCTCTGATTCTTCCCATACAGAACACCGCACGGGCCGCCAGCCGGACCATCGGCCCCCACGCCTGTGTTCCTTTGCCACCCCCCCTGCCCCCACCCGCGTCGAGTTTTCTTCGTTCGGCGAGGCCCCACCGCCCCCAACAACCAAAGTCCCCACCCGAGCCCCTTCGCTCGCACCGGCGAACTCCGGTGAGCTCTGAAAAATTGACTGACCCAATTTTGAAATTTAGTCTACTGTGATTTCACTAGTGTGGAATATAAAAGGGGAAAACCATAAGCACTGGGAGTATATTGTTGAGCGTGCCATGGCGGATCTGAAGGTGCAAACCGCACAAAGGCAACATCGCAACCAATGTTTGCTCTCAACTAGCAAGTAAGTGATGGACAAGAAATCAGAGTGAAGCAGTGGTGATCTATTTTCTTGCTGAGATAAATAAGTTGAGCAGATACAAAAGAGTACCGCCTCTGGTGTGGCGCCGTGTATGCATCTGCTGAGAATTTGACAGTGCTGCGGTAGCGATGGCTTTCGGCGGCGTGGAAGCAGATCTAGGAGGGTAGACGATGGCGGCGGGGCGCGGTGGACGAGACGGTCGTAGGAGCGGCGCCGGCAAGGTGGACGACGGTGGGGATGAAGCGAGAGGACGGGAAGCAAGGATCCCGGTCCGAAGCCGTGGATGAGAGAGGTCGATCTCTTGTAATGGACGGCGGCATCGGGGTATCAGCTCCGGCATGTTGGAGGAGGACGGCGGTGGATGGGGTGGCGAACGGAGGAGGCTGGGGTGGAGAGGTTGTTTTGGCGCCCACGGAGTACGAATGGGGAAATGGAGGTGGAGAGGTAGGGGGAACCATGTCTTCAGGGCGCGCTTGTCTCAAATGCGAGGAAATTTACAAACTTAGCCGCCGTTTCAAATTTCCTACATCACAGCAATATTAGTCGGTTGGGGATAGGACGGTAATCTTGCATACACCGAATATTTGCCGACGAGAGTTTGTTTTTGGCGCCCACCGTGTATGAATCGGGGAGGGAGTCGATTTAGGCTGAGGACACACTATGTTTTGGCGCCCACCGTGTATGAATTCGGGTGAGAGGCGGTTATGTCACGTTCGTGTGAAATTACAAACCTACCCCTATCAAAACCTATAGAAATCGAGCAGATAGGCTTTGCGTGGCAGGGATAGGCAGTAGTAATTTCCATCTCGCAGATTTTGGTTTCGGGCAGTTACTGCGACTTTCCCCGCTTCGTTCAAATTTTGCAGAGTGCACGTTTACCGTGCCGACTCAATTCGAATCCCGTTTGTATTCTATTTTTTTCAGGCGGGATCCATTTTCGATTGGAATAAAATTCTATATACATCATTTTTGTTATATATACTTTCAAAAGCACAACACCCTTTATACATAAATATGGTTTACAAATGGCATGATCTCATATTCATAAGGTTGTATCCATCAATTTGGATTTTCAAATATTTGAAACCACTTTATGTTGAAATCCAATGTATGCATTCCTCGCTAACTGTCTCCAATTAATGTGTGTTTAATGCGGGGTTTTTTTACTTCTCAAACATGTATAATGTGTTTCACACACGCAACATATAGTGTATCCCGTTTAGACATTAATTGCATATAAACCATGCATTGTTTCTAGTTAAAGAATCTATGGATCACCAATACTAATAAACTAGATAACATTACACGTGTCCCGAAATTCAAATGAATATGCATGTTTGATACACCAATTTGTGTTATGATATTATCGATGTCGTGATCTCTAGTTTAAATTTTTGGATCCCATTTAATCCAGATATTCGTCTCATATAACTATCACTCATGCTTATATAGGACTATCTCTCTAGACCTATACGCGTTCATCGTCTCTCGGGTATCTCTCGTGCTACTTGTATGTCGACAATGATCTTTTATCTTCATAACACACTGACGGTACTCTCTCCCTCGACCTTCATCACTCTATCTCTCTCTAAGTATATCTCGCTCCCTGCTATGTGTCTCTAACTATGATTCTCCATGTGGAATCTCTTTCTCTCACACAAACACAAAACTTTGTCTTCCGGGGTCTCATTTCTCTCTACTATTCCCCTGTGTGCAACTCGCACACCCCTAATACAGAGATGTCTTTCGCTCCTTAGGTATGAGAACCTACGACTCTTCCTCTTAAATATCTCTTTCTCACACACAAACACAAACTCTGTCTGCCAGGGTCTCATATTTCTCCACTGTTCTCTTGCATGTCGCTCACACACACTGTCTCTCCCTAGAGATATCTTGCGTTCCCTCATATGTTTCTCTAGCTATCACTCTCGTTTTGAAATATCTTTCTCTCTCGCAGACACAAAACTCATCTCTCGGGATGTCCTTTCTCTCCGATATTTATTTGTATGTGAGTCACATGCACCCTTTCTTCATCTCTCTCACACCCACACCCATAACTCAGCCTTCTGATCCACTCGACTCCTATCTCTAACGCACACTAGCTAGCATCTTTATCTTTCTATTTATCTGTTTCTCCATCAACCTTCTTTCATTTATAGGTTGATCTCGTTTGCACAATCGTTGTGCCTCACTCCCTCTGCTCGCCATAGATGCATGCTCCAGCCCACGCCACTATCTCTTAAAGACAAAAACACATGCTCAATTGTCGGGCCTTCTTCCCTACATTCTCGCATGCATGCATGTTTTCATACCGATCCATCTCTCCCATGTCGTTGATCTTAGCTTATGACTTATGTGTTCTTTCTTTTATCTCGATCATGCGCGGGCACACACACACACACACACATCCCACATATACATGTATACCTCTCACACATGCACGTTGAAGGGCTCTATGTCTCCATACGTAGTTAATTACCCTCAACCCTAACGCCACATCGAATCGTTCTCTTCTTGTGTGCACATAACTTCCGCCTGGATGGGTAAAACACACACTCACACTTAACAATCTCCTTGTAGCTACCCCCTCTACTCTTCCGCTATATCCCCGAGACCAATAAGACCATCCCTTCGTTTAATTCCCACCTACATGCACCATCGATATATAGTAGTCTTCCTTGGTGTCTCTCGAACAAACACGTTCTCTCGATGTCGACTACTCTCACGCGCACACACCTTCTCTTCCCTCTCTACGGGCATTTTCTCTCTCGCACCCCATCGTTGGTGGCCTCTGCCATACACATCACCTCTCTATGATGAAGCCATGCACACTTAAATTACATC
>NC_057805.1:503136744-503161775 GCF_018294505.1 Triticum aestivum
CCTGCACACACACACACAGTAAGACTCCATCACACACACACACGCACACATGCACACACACATACTAAGACTCCATCTCTCTCTCTCTCCCACACACACACACATACACACACACACACTGAGACTCCATCTCACACACACATGCTCTAGGCGGAGCATCTGTTCCTATCACCCTTCATCCACCCTTACCCGTATGATAAACAATCACCTTAATTTACTTGTATAACATGGACAGATTCCACTTTACTTTAGTAGTTAGCAAACTTATCATTTGTACCCTTATAAAAAAACCGAGTTGGCGATGATGGTGTGCCTGCCATCTTGTAATATAGATCGTCTGATCTATATCTGACGAATAGAAAGCAAACTATGATAATTTTACAAAAGATAGCCGCACCTCTCTCCACATCCTTATCTCCCACACCTCATTGCTGAGCAATTGAAAAAGAAAGTCTCCAGAACAATCAAGCATGTTGGCCGCTGCCGCCTGCCGGCGCCGTCCATCCCCATGCCTCCGCCCATTCCGACCACCAGTCACCACCACGCTCCACTCATCCTCACCTTATCTCTCATCTTTCATTTTTTTTCGATGACATACTCGAGATACCAGATTTCCGATAAAATTCTCGAAATATCATTAGTTTTTACACATGGGATTACTCCTGCATGGGTAAATCACAACATGTGTTTTGTAAAAAAATGCATATTGATGTTCCGTGCAATGCACGAGCATCTTGCTTGTAATTATATAACGCAAATCACGAGCAGGAAGTGACATTTTTTTTACACAACCACGTTAAGATGGCCACGTAAATCACTAGCTAAAGTAAATACCATTATACTTATATCCCGATGCAAAAGTTTGAGTACATGTCCAAAGAGTAAAGTCGCACACACGCACTCTGTCTCTCAAAATCTCACACACACACACACACACACACCAGTTACGTGACGCCCACTTAAGCAGACACATATGTTACAATTTGTGCACCCGCGGGTACACGTGATGCATCGCATTTATTTAAGCCGGACGGCGAACCCAAACAGTAGCTGCATTCATTCCCCTCCCGCCGCCTCTTCTCTGGTCGCCGTCGCCCGGTAGCCATGGCCCAGCTGAAGGTAACAACATACGCCATACTCCCGCCGGTGTGGCTGTTTAATCTGGAAATTTTAGTGGTCATGCGTGCATCTTTTTGTGCTAGCACTCCTATATAAGGGTTGACCGGTCGCTTCCCGCAGACGTGCGCGGGCGGTGGAAGAGGAAGGAGAAGGGAAGCGGGCTGTGGAGTAACGTTTTTTACCAAAATTTCTATGGAAACTGAGTGCAATAATTGAGTAGTTTAGCAAACTACCAGTACTACACATGAAACGGTTCAAAACCTATACTACCTTGCCAGCGCGCTTTCCGCGTGAAACGGTCAGCGTCGCCCTGGAGCGTCATGTAACACCCCAAAAATTTAACCATATTTTGTTTATTAAAATTTTGCCAGAAATTAAATTTTTATTTTCTGGATTTATCTTTTGATTTTAGAACCTCTCTTTTCTTTGATATTGTGAAGTTTTTACCCCAAGTGAAAACTTTCCAAAAATATTATTGGACTTGTATACCCTCTCAAGAAAACATTTCTTTTATCAGTGGATTTATTTGAATAATTGTTTTTCCCTGAGCTTTATTCTTTTAAGAATGATTTTTATAAGCTTTAGAGCCTCTTTTGCACTACAACCATTTCATAAATGCATTTAAAATTTTCACCAAAATTTGGGGATGTCATGTGATGTTTCCACATCACTTTTGTGCAAAAATATCTTTTGGTCATTGGAGATTTTGAGCTCCACACCAAATTTTCAAATCTGGTCCAGTTGGTAATTTTGCACTACAACCTATTTAAATATTTCTTTAAAAATTCTTCCAAGTGTTTGGAGATGTCAGTAGATCCATATAATTCAACTTTATGCAAAACCACATGAGTGTTCTTTGAAAAATTTGAGCAAGTCATCCTCTTTTGCTCTCTGGTCCAGTTTGGCATTTTCTACTGCAACTCTATTTTTGTTTGCTCTGTTGCCCATGATTCTTTTTCCTGCTTATAGTCCACCCTGCAAAACCCTTAAGTCCAGGAGAGTGGACCCATTGGAGTAATTTTGGTCCATGCAAAGACAGCCTTTAGTTTCTGTCCCGATTTGGTTTTCTCAAAAACTTGCACTAACAAGTTTTTGTTTTTGACAAACTAACCTTGCCACCCTCTTTATCATCCAAAGAGACTATGATCTGAAGTTTTTGGCCACTCCAAGAGTTGCCTAGATGCCCCTAACATTCTGTCGAGCACCTTGTGTGCATGGCCAGTTTTGGCTTGGTTTTTAGTTTGCATTGTGGGCTTGATCCCCTGACCAAACCAGCATGTCTCACGGCTCTACACTAGTCTATAGCTCCACACTGTTATACCCCATGTGGATTGGAACCCTCTATCATGCGTTGTCATTACGTTGAGCACCTGGCGTGCGTGCTCTGGGCGCGGCCGGAGCGCGCGTTTTGCACGTGCGTGCACCCGAGCCACCGCATCCCGCCCCTGGCCCTTAGTCCCCTACAGAGCCACACCCGTCCTCGTCCACACACCAGAGCGCTCCAAGCTTCCCCCTGGCGCCCTACAGCGCCGCCGTCAGAGCCCCTTGGCGGCACGCCGGCGTCGGCTGCAGGCCCCTGCCATGGACGGCGCCGGCCGAGCCACAGCCGCTCGCCAGCTCGCCTCTGGAGCAGTCCAAGCTTATCCGCGAGCTCGTCCACTAGCGCCCGTCGCCGCCACGTCGTCCTGCAGGCTACAGAATGGCGGTTCGCCGGCGTTCTTATCCACGGCCGGCGTTCTCCAGGCTATATATAGCCCTCGTGATCATGCCTAAGCTCGTGAGTAGCCTCATTCGAGCAGTAGGATGCCCCCCTCCTTCCCAGTTGGCCAGAGGCCCTTCCCTTCCCCACCTCCGACAGGTTCGGCCGCCGCCACGATCCGGTAAAATTGGGAAAGGACCTAGGCCCCCTAACCTCTCCCGTGCTTCCATCCTCCTCCCCTCGACCGTGCGGAGCCACCCAGCCTCTCAACTTCGATCGGGAGCCACCGTAGCCCAAACCCCCAAATCCTCCCGAAGCCACCTCCGCCGCGGAGCTCGCCGCCGGCGACTCCCTTCGCCCCCGCCAGCCTGTCGACCACTGGGAGGACCGCCCTGGACTGGCGGATCCATCCCTGCCCTCGGAACCCAGTGGGGAGCCGCCATTCGCCGGCGTTGATCGCCGGAGCCCGGCCTCTGCTCGGGCAGAGGAGGAAGGAGGCGGGCGACGGGTCAAACCTGACCAGTGGGCCCGAGGGACCCACTGTTAGTGACCCACGAGCCGGTCCACGCTGGTTAAGTGGAAGCGTAAAACCCCGAAGTACGTGTCCCCCTCTCGAAAGCGTATTTCGTCCGAAACGTTTTCTTTTCTGTTTTATTTTAAAAACAGATTTTGACTAAACTTTGACTGGCTATAACTTTTTAAATATAAGTCCAATTGACTTGATTCTTTTTCTGTTGTTTCTCAAATTCTGTCTAGTTTATTTTCATATTTATTTAAAAATTTTCCAAACAACCTTTTTTACTGTTTTAAACTATGCGTTAATTTGAATATTTTCAAAAATAGGATTTTGAAGAAGAAGGCAACCTTCAAAAAGTTCACCCCCACTTGCATACACTTGAAGGCAAGCATTCTGAACCCTGGCATAATATTTTTGTGTGTTGGTTGATATGTTTACAACACCACCTTGACATGGAGCATTCGTTATTTTATGTGACGATACAATCATACGCATGAGTGCATAATGACGATGCTTTGCTGTTAGAGATGGATATGCTTGTGATAGTAATCATCTTCGTATTCCTTTCATGCCTACCGGAAACAAGTCGGGAAAGTCTCAGTCTTGGGTAGACACGAGCTTGTCCCTAGTTCTTCGTCGAGACGAGTGTGTCCGGTATGGCATGATGAGGTATGATGAGTGGTGATTCTATCTGTTTATTGAAATATTTTTGTTATGCTAACCATGCAGGGAATAGTTAAACCTCCTGAGTCGACCGTAGATCGAGTCTTGTTCCAGTAACCCCCATACTTGTTTCGTACTACCACGTGTCCCTGCCACAAGTAGGGTACGGTTCAGTAAGTTGTCAACCCCTTCCTTGCACACACTGTACAGAGAGGTCATGGTGGAAGCTACCGGAGGCCACCGGTAGGCATGCCACCTGGTCCGGGGGCATGGGTGTTTCGGTTGTAGCCGAAGGGGTAGTTCCCCTAGTTTGCGTGCGGTATAAATTTTGTGATCCCATGCTAAGTCGAGGTTGTAGCCTCCCCACTTAGAGTTTCGCTTAACGGGTGTCGTGGGTGATTCCAGACACCGGTAAGTTAGGCTGGTGTGTGCGGTTATGTGTGTTTTCAATTAAAAGACCGTAGACGGAATTAGTCCCGATGGACTAAAGAAATCCGTTACCCGTGGGTAAAGAGTACACCCTCTGCACAGATTATACATCTATTCGAATAGCTGTGTCCATGGTTACGGACTACAGTCTGGGATGGGTCAAGTGTCGGTCTTAGTGTCGGTCTTCGGAGGAAAAACTGCTAAACCAGAACATTGATTATGACCTGTGACTTATGAGGATTATGATTATTATTATTGTGGACTAACCATTTACATTATTTGAATTATTGAGTATCCCTGGGACGGTTCTACCTCCTGGATACTCACTGCAATTATTCTCTTATAAGCCCTTTATGTGGTGTTGCTCAGACGCCCGACTATGGCATGCTTGTTATTTAAATTATTTATAAGCCCTTTATGTGGTGTCGCACAGACGCCCGACTGTGGCATGCTTGTTATTTCAATTAATTATAAGCCCTTTATGTGGTGTCGCACAGATGCCCGACTGTGGCATGCTTGTTATTTCAATTAATTATAAGCCCTTTATGTGTTGTCACTCAGACGCCCGACTGTGGCATGCTTGTTATTTCAATTATTTATAAACCCTTTATGTGGTGTCGCATAGACGCCCGACTGTGGCATGCTTGTTATTTCTTTTATTTATAAGCCCTTTGTGTGATGTCGCTCAGAGGCCAGACTGAGGCATGATTTATCTTATTATCCTTTCGAGGCGTCGCTTCGGACACCCGATCGGTGCATTCTATTTCTACTCTCTGATTGCATACTCATGTTTTATATAAACAACCTGCTTGCGTGCATCATGGATTTTTATTTCGTGACTCACGATATGATCATAGAATATTTCAGAGCATGATCATCATTTGTTATATTATACCTGTGTTCATAATGTTTGCGAGTACATTCAAAAGTACTCACTGGCTTGTCCCTGGCTATTGTCTTGGCCAGATTACCTGCTTGGAGAGGAGCGCTGCGATGACAGCCCCGGAACCTAAGCAACGGTGATAGCAGCCTCGCGAAGATAGGAGTTATCCAGGTCAGCTGTTCCTGTGGGAAATGGAGTCCCATAGACGCAGATGAACCACAAACCGCTTCCGCCATCAACCACTATAAACCATTTGTTGTACTCATAGGCCACAATGGTCTTGTACTACATATTTTGTAATTTTTCTTGGAATTTCTGTATCAAGTTGGTGCCTCATCAGCTAACAGTAATCCTGGGGCCGGTGAGCACAAGGACCATTTTTGGGAAATTGATACCCTGAAATCCGGTCCTGACAAACATGGTATCAGAGCCAGGCTGACCATTGGCTAATCCTATCTTAGCCAGGTCGAAAAACCTAGGTTAACCAACCCACCAGACCTTAACCTAACTCCGGCCAAGCTTCTCGTGTAAGATAGCCCCACAGTGACCCCGACACCTTTGGCAGTCGGTGCCCAACCTATCAGCCTAGCCTATCGATCACGCGCTAGTGACCGACACCTATATTGTCTCATTCGCAAGCGTGCGAAGGAAGGCTCCGTCTCCTTTTTTCTATAAAAAGGGCACGCTAACCTCAACATAGCACAACACACCCTCTTTCCCAAACCGAGCTATAATGCCTAGCCCCATCATACACAATGAAACCACGGCAAACAACCTTGGAGGTTTTGTGACCGTGCTCGCAAACCTCACCCGCCGTGCCTTTGCATTAGAAGAGCCCCCAGAATATGTTGTGTACCAAGGGCCCATGAGCGGTGAGAGCCGTCAATTCTGGGCCACTGTGCACGTCTACGGTAGGGGTCTATCGCCAGAACGCCCCTACAGGTTCACTGGAAGGACAACTTCCTTTGAGCCACAAGCCATCCAGCTAGCTGCTCGAGAGGCTATAGTTCAACTCCGGAACTTGTCGCCCAGAGTTAACCGTCGCTCGTTCTACTACTACCCCAACCGTGACGGGTATGGTAGGCCACCCCAGGTTGCCAACGGAGATCACAAGACGGATCCTGCACTATTGCATCTGGTGCGCTATGTAAGTGCACTAGAGGAACTGTTCGATCAAATCACCCTTGATCTGATCGCAGCTCGTGGAGAACTGGTTCGTCGAGCCCCGGTGAGAAGAGAAGATGAGCCCGACGCCGACAACCCAGTCGTGCTGTTCGGACAACCGATCGAGTCCCTGAGGACAGCCCCAGCCATCGACCAAAATAATTTGATGTCCCGAGAAGTGCTTCGTCGCCTTTTGGGAACACGCTCCAACGGGATTGTGGCCAACAACCCCCGCGAGGGTCATCATCGCTACCCCGACTCTGCAGCCCCTCAACCCCCTCCAGCTAACCCCGACGGTGAAACCCGTGGAGAAGCCTCGACGTCCACAAGGCATGCCCGCGTAGATATGAACGAAGTAGACTAAGTCGCTCGAGTAGTACCGAGTCTTAGTATGTCCACGCCCTGTAACTGTGTGATCCTGTATCGCCGTAATTTAATGCTATTTTCTTCTGCGCCCCTATATTAAATACTAGCCATGCATAAGTATGTTGGTATATGATTGCATTTTTAATTCCAGGCGTAGCTACCAAAAACCAACCCCGCCGACACCCACAGTAATATTTTCAAACCGGCCCTTAGCATATCTCGAGGACGAGATTTTTCTTAAGGGGGGTAGTGTTGTAACACCCCAAAAATTTAACCATATTTTGTTTATAAAATTTTTGCCAGGAAATTAAGCTTTATTCTTTTAAGAATGATTTTTATAAGCTTTAGAGCCTCTTTTGCACTACAACCATTTGATAAATGCATTTAAAATTTTCACCAAAATTTGGGGATGTCATGTGATGTTTCCACATCACTTTTGTGCAAAAATATCTTTTGGTCATTGGAGATTTTGAGGTCCACACCAAATTTTCAAATATGGTCCAATTGTTAATTTTGCACTACAACCTATTTAAATATTTCCTTAAAAATTCTTCCAAGTATTTGGAGATGTCAGTAGATCCATATAATTCAACTTTATGCAAAAACCCATGAGTGTTCTTTGAAAATTTTGAGCAAATCATCCTCTTTTGCTCTCTGGTCCAGTTTGGCATTTTCTACTGCAACTCTATTTTTGTTTGCTCTGTTGCCCATGATTCTTTTTCCTGCTTATAGTCCACCCTGCAAAACCCTTAAGTCCAGGAGAGTGGACCCATTGGAGTAATTTTGGTCCATGCAAAGACAGCCTTTAGTTTATGTCCAGATTTGGTTTTCTCAAAAACTTGCACTAACAAGTTTTTGTTTTTGACAAACTAACCTTCCCACCCTCTTTATCATCCAAAGAGACTATGATCTGGAGTTTTTGGCCACCCCAAGAGTTGCCTAGATGCCCCTAACATTCTGTCGAGCACCTTGTGTGCATGGCCAGTTTTGGCTTGGTTTTTAGTTTGCATTGTGGGCTTGATCCCCTGACAAAACCAGCATGTCTCACGGCTCTACACTAGTCTATAGCTCCACACTGTTATACCCCATGTGGATTGGAACCCTCTATCATGCGTTGTCATTACGTCGAGCACCTGGCGTGCATGCTCTGGGCACGGCCAGAGCGCGCGTTTTGCACGTGCGTGCACCCGAGCCACCGCGTCCCGCCCTTTGCCCGTGCTCGCCTGCAGAGCCACGCCCGTCCTCGTCCACACACCAGAGCGCTCCAAGCTTCCCCCTGGCGCCCTACAGCACCGCCGTCAAAGCCCCTTGGCGGCACGCTGGCGTCGGCAGCAGGCCACTGCCATGGACGGCGCCGCCCGAGCCATAGCCGCTCGCCAGCTCACCTCTGGAGCAGTCCAAGCTTATCCGCGAGCTCGTCCACTAGCGCCCGTCGCCGCCATATCGTCCTGCAGGCTAAAGAACGGTGGTTCGCCGGCGTTCTTATCCATGGCCACGGGAACCGACCTCTCCGGGCTATATATAGCCCTCCCGATCATGCCTAAGCTCGTGAGCAGCCTCGTTCGAGCAGTAGGAAGCCCCCCTCCTTCCCAGTTGGCCAGAGGCCCTTCCCTTCCCCACCTCCGGCAGGTTCGGCCGCCGCAATGATCCGGTAAAATCCGGCCAGGACCGAGGCCCCCTAACCTCTCCCGTGCTTCCATTCCCCACCCCTCGACCGTGCGGAGCCGCCCAGCCTCTCAGCTTCGATCGGGAGCCACCGTAGCCCAAACCCCCAAATCCTCTCGAAGCCACCTCCACCGCGGAGCTCGCCGCCGGCGCCTCCCTTCGCCCCCGCCAGCCTGTCGACCATCGGGAGGACCGCCCTGGACTGGCGGATCCATCCCTGCCCTCGGAACCCAGTGGGGAGCCGCCGTTCGCCGGCGTTGATTGCCGAAGCCCCGCCTCTGCTCGGGCAGAGGAGGAAGGAGGCGGGCGACGGGTCAAACCTGACTAGTGAGCACAAGGGACCCACTGTCAGTGACCCACGAGCCGGTCCACGCTGGTTAAGTGGAAGCGTAAAACCCAAAGTACGTGTCCCCCTCTCGAAAGCGTATTTTGTCCGAAACGTTTTCTTTTCTGTTTTATTTTAAAAACAGATTTTGACTAAACTTTGACTGGCTATAACTTTTTAAATATAAGTCCAATTGACTTGATTCTTTTTCTGTTGTTTCTCAAATTCTGTCTAGTTTTTTTTTCATATTTATTTGAAAATTTTCCAAACAACCTTTTTGTACTGTTTTTAAACTATGCGTTAATTTGAATACTTTCAAAAATAGGATTTTCAAGAGGAAGGCAACCTTCAAAAAGTGCACCCCCACTTGCATACACTTGAAGGCAAGCATTCTGAACCCTGGCATAATATTTTTGTGTGTTGGTTGATATGTTTACAACACCACCTTGACATGGAGCATTCGTTATTTTATGTGACGATACAATCATACGCATGAGTGCATAATGAAGATGCTTTGCTGTTAGAGATGGATATGCTTGTGATAGTAATCATCTTCGTATGCCTTTCATGCCTACTGGGAGGAAGCCGGGAAAGTCTCTGTCTTGGGTTGGCACGAGCTTGTCCCTAGTTCCTCGTCGAGATGAGTGTGTCCGGTATGGCATGATGAGGTATGATGAGTGGTGATTCTATCTGTTTATTGAAATATTTTTGTTATGCTAACCATGCAGGGAAAACTTAAACCTCCTGAGTCGACCGTAGATCGAGTCTTGTTCCAGCAACCCCCATACTTGTTTCATACTACCACTTGTCCCTGCCACAAGTAGGGTACGGTTCAGTACGTTGTCAACCCCTTCCTACCATACACCGTACAGAGAGGCCATGGTGGAAGATACCGGAGGCCACCGGTAGGCATGCCACCTGGTCCGGGGGCATGGCTGTTTCGGTTGTAGCTGAAGGGGTAGCTCCCCTAGTTTGCGCGCGGTATAAATTTTGTGATCCCATGCTAAGTCGAGGTTGTAGCCTCCCCACTTAGAGTTTCGCTTAACGGGTGTCGTGGGTGATTCCAGACACCAGTAAGTTAGGCTGGTGTGTGCGGTTATGTGTGTTTTCAATTAAAAGACCGTAGACGGAATTAGTCCCGATGGACTAAAGAAATCCGTTACCCGTGGGTAAAGAGTACACCCTCTGCAGAGATTATACATCTATTCGAATAGCCGTGTCCATGGTTAAGGACTACAGTCTGGGATGGGTCAAGTGTCGGTCTTAGTGTCGGTCTTCGGAGGAAAAACTGCTAAACCAGAACATTGATTATGACCTGTGACTTATGAGGATTATGATTATTATTATTGTGGACTAACCATTTACATTATTTGAGTTATTGAGTATCCCTGGGACGGTTCTACCTCCTGGATACTCACTGCAATTATTCTCTTATAAGCCCATTATGTGGTGTCGCTCAGACGCCCGACTGTGGCATGCTTGTTATTTAAATTATTTATGAGCCCTTTATGTGGTGTCGCACAGACGCCCGACTGTGGCATGCTTGTTATTTCAATTAATTATAAGCCCTTTATGTGGTGTCGCACAGACGCCTGACTGTGGCATGCTTGTTATTTCAATTAATTATAAGCCCTTTATGTGGCGTCGCTCAGACGCCCGACTGTGGGATGCTTGTTATTTCTATTATTTATAAACCCTTTATGTGGCGTCGCATAGACACCCGACTGTGGCATGCTTGTTATTTCTTTTATTTATAAGCCCTTTGTGTGGTGTCGCTCAGACGCCTGACTGAGGCATGATTTATCTTATTATCCTTTCGAGGCGTCGCTTCGGACACCCGATCGGTGCATTCTATTTCTACTCTCTGATTGCATACTCATGTTTTATATAAACAACCTGCTTGCGTGCATCATGGATTTTTATTTCGTGACTGACGATATGATCATAGAATATCTCAGAGCATGATCATCATTTGTTATATTATACCTGTGTTCATAATGTTTGCGAGTACATTCAAAAGTACTCACTGGCTTGTCCCTGGCTATTGTCTTGGCCAGATTACCTGCTTGGAGAGGAGCGTTGCGATGACAGCCCCGGAACCTAAGCAACGGTGATAGCAGCCTCGCGAAGATAGGAGTTATCCAGGTCAGCTGTTCCTGTGGGAAATGGAGTCCCATAGACGCAGATGAACCACAAACCGCTTCTGCCATCAACCACTAGAAACCATTTGTTGTACTCATAGGCCACAATGGTCTTGTACTACATATTTTGTAATTTTTCTTGGAATTTCTATATCAAGTTGGTGCCTCATCAGCTAACAGTAATCCTGGGGCCAGTGAGCACAAGGACCATTTTTGGGAAATTGATACCCCGAAAATCCGGTCCTGACACGTCAGTGCCGCATTAATGCCTGGCCAGAGCGGAGGCGACCTCTCACTGGCGCCGTCTTTGAAGCGGGGCGACGGCCGAGAGAGCGCCGCTTCCAGGTGCACCGACTGCTCCGCGTCGAGGCTTGCCATCGACCGAGGTGATGCCCCCCTTCAGTTCCGCACTCTAATCTGGTGCATGACACGTATTACGTCGACCCGGATGCTGCTGGTTGTCCCACATGTCGGCGAAGTAGTACGTAGTAGTAAGAAGAAGCAAAGAATCATGCGGTATACTAGAGATTCCAACAAGTGACTAGACTACACTATGTGCAGTATCTCAAATCTCAAATCTCCCTTCCGGTTTATAGGGCTCAAATCTCAAATCTCATCAACCAAGGCATTTTGCGATTGGAGGAATGTATCTCATACTTTACAAAACTACCCTAGTTAAACTCATGCATTAATTATGTAGTTTTCTCGTTTTCCTCTCCGCCTTGGTCGCGGTGCACAATATTGACCACTCCTATATGACTAGCCGGTCTATCTACATGTGGGACATCAAAGCATCCGGGCACGCGTGCCATCCACTAAATCACAGCGAGGTGCTACAGTCGAAACTCACCGGTCACCCCGGTGTGGCCGTCATGACCCGTCTTATCACAAAACCCACACCTTTACCAGCAGTAGTAAAGTGTCCTCAAAGTTGGACTGGATGAAGCAACCATCATTTCACTGGAACGCTCGTTGAAGCCCTTTGTCCCCTTTCTTGAAAAAAACCTCACTCCAGGCTACTCATTTCTGCCATTTTTCTTCTGTACCGACGAAGGAAAGGTGGGCGAATCAGTGATGCTGCTATATTTTCATTCCAAGAATTTTCTTTTTGCGAAGCACCGACCGATTCTCACAGCCTATTCTTTTCCCGTTTTCATTGCGATTGTGGTTTCCTTTCGATTGCTTTTTGTTTGTCAGTTCATTGATGGATCCTGGAGCACTAGGCAAAGAGTTGCCGGCGGACAACCCACTGGAGACAGCGATCTCCAGGAAGCGAGCACCGACCAACAAGTTGACCATGTTGGCGGGCCAACCCATGGAGACGAAGAACTCCAAGAAACAAGCACTGACCAAAGAGTTGACGACGTTGGCGGACGAACTCCTCAAATAAAGTTGGAAGAACAGCAAGGGCCCCACCGTGCCTACCCCAGAAACTCTGATGGCCACCTTTGTGCGGCTCAAGGCCGAGTTTGAGGAGATAGTTGCCGTTGAGAAGCAGTATTCCCCTGGCAAGGTGATGGCCCCCATCGAGGACGAGGAGATGGCCCCCGGAGGGATGGGATCCCCCGGTGAGCTGCACAAGGTAAAAAATGAAAGTTGTGGTTTTTCCTTATTTGCAATGTGCTTGCTAATATGTTAGGGTTGTGCAGTTACCGGTGGACGTCCTTGATGATTCTGATGTCGCGGACCGTCCTGTGGACAACGCCCCAGAGATCATTTTCGATGTCGTGGTCCGTCCTGTTGGCATCGCCCCGGAGATCGATTCCGTGCCGCTGTCCATCCTATGGACATCGCCCCGGAGATCGATTCCGATGTCGCTGCCAGTCCTGTGGACATCGCCCCAGAAATCAATTCCCATGCCGCTGTCCATGCTGTCGTCATTGCCCGAGAGATCGATGACAAGAAATAGTTGGTCGCGCTAATCCTTCAGGGTAGTTTGCATTGCCCTGTGTTTGATTACCAGAACGATGCGTGTTATCAAACCATCTTAGGGCTAGTGCACTATCTTGTGTGGGCAATACTTGCTAGTACTTTTGTTTGATAGTGAATGATGCGAACTCTCTCCGAGTTATGGAAACAGATGTATCCTCACCAGCTTTTGATGTAATATATGGCATCCTTAGATGTAATTTAGAACTGTTTATCATATCAGCAGGGCTTATTTGATGATTCTTGGTGTTAGTAGGCTAGCTACTGTGCGAGCTATAGTACTTGCAAAACACTCACCGAAGAGAAATGTTGGGGCTGATGAGCTCGTGGTACGCTTATACTGATCCGTCGTCGATCGGCCAATAGCCCAAGCTCCTGAAATTGTAGGCTTAGCGATCGATCAGACAATAGACGACACGGATACATTCAGGCCTCATTTGGTTCATAGGTTAGGAAAATCGTAGCAAAAGTACAGAGACGTACAACACAAAATCATAGCAGTACAGAGATATCCCTCCCTTTCAAAATAGATGAGTCAACTTTGTACTACTAACTTTGAAATGGAGGGAGTACAGATCCTAGGCAGGTTAGTTTGGCCTAGTAGGTTTTAGTGATATGTCGTGGTACAGTGCCGTCCAATCTTCGCGTGTGGTAGTAGTACTGCGGGTAGAGTAAGTTTTCTTGAAGAAGCGGAATTCAACAAAGTCATGATGGTTCCTTCGTCCGACTAACTTACAGTGGGAAAGGTTGAGCCTGCGCTACGACCGGGGTGGACCAGGATAATTTTGTGCATGGCAGGTGGACCAGGATGGTCGACGTCCCACATGTCGGCGAATGAAAGTATTCTTTCCGATATAGTGGAGGAGCAACGAGTATTCATTGTTTATTTTTGATGAAACCTATTGTCTCAACTGTTACGATGGAGGAGTGTGAAACACGGCAGCCCAGTGAACTTGGCATGTGCACCACTCCCTCCTTCCTCATGTAATACTACCTTAGTGTTGACTATAAGGTTACAACTTTTTATCACTTTATCTCTATCTATTTCCTCTCAAAAAAATTCCTTTCTTTTTTTAGACACAATTGTTTTTTATGCCTCTTTTTTTAGAATGAGTTTTTTATACCTAGGAGCACGTGTAGAGACGAGCTCCTATAGATCCCACTCCTTGACTTTGTCAATGCCTCTCTCTCCTCCACATAAGCGGGCTTGTCGAGAAGACAAGAGATGATCTCTTAGCACAATATGTTTCACCATGTTTTTAGGAATAACTAGTTATTGAAGATAAGGCTAAGTGATGATCCATTGTACACATGTTTTTTTTGTCATCTCCAAATTACATGCAAGACTTATGATAAGACTATCTTATCAACCATTGTGCATGCCCTTTATAGCCCAGAATTTTACTGGTAGTACTTGCTATGAATGCGGGCAGCTGGCCACTGAGGGGGGAGCATGCGCGGGGAGGTGGTGGGGTGGGGGAGGGCTTCTAGTGGGCCAGGGCGGTAAGAAGCGGGCTTGGAAGCGGTGCAGACTCCCGCATGGCCCACTTCACATTATCACCACATATTTCTGGGAGTCCGTGCACGGTGGGCGGGCGATCTCTTCTCCCTCCCCCGTCTCTTCCTCTCAGCCGACGCCCGCCGAGAGATTAGATTTTGGCTATCAACGGTTTATTCAATTGCAGTCCCACATGTTAGTGAAACTGCAAGACAACGTGTGTCCCCTCTGGTGAGCGGCGTGCGAGACGGATTGTCGGGGGTGCAACGTGAACGCGACGCGTACGAGTTGTAAGTGTGCCGCTTTTCCTTTTGAACTTGCAAAGCGTAACATTTTCGTGCGATCGATTGATAGAAATCTAGAACAAAATGATGAGGGCGGTGCTTTCCCGCGCGTTAGGCGGGCTAGTTTGAGTGATATGACGTGCTACAGTGCCGTCCACTTGCTCCATTTTTATGTAAGCAAGAGTCTACACTCTTACGTGGGAGGAGTGCGAAACACGGCGGATCTGATTTTCATCGAGGGATAACTATTCCCTGCGAAATAATGGAGCACTGTTAGCGATTATAGCATGATAGTTAGGGCATCTCCAGCGCTGGCCCTCAAATTTACACTGGCATCTGTCCGAGGACACTAGTGGATGCCATCCAATGCTATCCGCATACCTTTCGATAACTATATGAACTAACCGGATGAAATTCGTGCAAACAAAGCAAATTTCAAATTGACCGGATGAAATTCAATACATTTTGAGAACTTTTCCTATAAACTGGACGAAATTCATTACATATTTCACACAAACCGTACTAAAACCTACTATAAACCTAATCTAGACGATCACCGGGCCCCGACCACCATGTCCGGCCCTGAACCCAAGAAAGCCGGCCATTGCCTTTGCCTCCTCCTTATCCGCCTCGATAACCTCCTCCTCCGAAGCACAAGGTTATGTTGATTTCCGCCTCCACGTCGCCGTCAAGCGGCTAACCGGCCACCAATTTTTATCCCACCAAGCTTGGAGTCGACTGAGTGGAGGAGCGGTGGCCTTCTTGGGACCAGAGCGGTGGCGACCTACCGTGTACTACTCTTCCTCGCTGCCGGCTGCGCCCGCGCACGCGTGCTGGCTTCGTGGTCATGGCGGCGGAGGGCGGCCGGGGGGGAGCCGGCGATCTCCTTCATCCGCTCCTGCGAGAGTACGTCCAAGAGAGCTTTGGAGCACGCCCTGAGCGGAGCCACCGATGTCCTTCGTCTGCTCCTGCGACAGTACGTCCAAGAGAGCTTTGGAGTGCCCAGAGGCCATGGTTGGAGGGGTGCCAACAGAAGGAAGGGACCGGAGGAGAATGAGTGTGGGTCTCTGGCTATGGCTGGGAGCTGGGGCTCAAGTTAATATAGCGGGCGAATGGCAATGAGCCGCGGCAGACGGATGGACGGCTGGCACCGGAGTAGGTTCGTCGGTAGCCATGGTGTAACGCGGAGCAATCGCTTGCACCGGGATGCCACGCCAGTGGCGCTCTCTCGACCGTCGCGCTGCTGCAATGCCAGCGCCAGTGAGAGGTCGCGTCGGGCGTGAATGCGGACGCTGCTTCAGTGACTTAACCGCATGTGCTTTGTCTCACTGACATGTGTGCCCAACGGGCATCAGGCCCGCATGTCAGTGACACACCAATTGCACCTGTAGTTAAGGCCGGTGAATGCGGCATTTACGTTCCGGAGAGACGGTGATCATTTCAGGCGGGAAGCGCGCGCTAGCGATGGAAGGGGTTTCGGTAGGCCAGGGCAGTCAGACGCTGGCGTGGTGGTAAAATGTGAACTCATGGATGACGAGCCTTTGAAGCGTATGCGGCATGTATTGACAACCAGGCGTCCATGCAACCGCTCTTGTCGCCAGCTAACATTCGACGACCACCATTAGACACCACACAACCATACATAACTTACGAATAATGGACGAATCGATCAGACACACACTCGTGTGCAGTGGCACTATGATCGGTTGCTCACGATAGTACATACTCCGCACCATAGTACCCTCTCTAGCTAGGCTGTTTTATAGATTGTCGTTGTGATGGATGATATACATGAGTAAGGCGCCGAGTCATGAGTATGACCGTTGGTGTTGATCCAGGTGAATACATGCTCGGTGTTCGCGGAGGCCTGCAGCAAACGTCTAAACAGTAATGTCACATATGCATAATTTTGGTTTTATTTCTTTCTCCACTGACAGGTAGGCCCGCATAGATAGATAGATAAAGAACACGAGCTGATGAGGCGCATGCGGACTGTTTGACTGGTCAACCAGACAAATACGGAGCTATACGCTGAGCAAGTGACCGTATAATCACCATATCTCGTATACAATGATCAAAGTGAGCTATCAAGACAAGTTCAATGACCGCCAATGCATTTTACTCGGTAATAAATGACCAGGATTGAAGGGGAATCCAAATTTCCTTCGTCTTCTGTCCTTGAGCTCTTAAAAAACCAATGCACTTTACGGTTGTCGGCCACTCCACCCCAGAGCTGTCACCAAGCGTCGTTCATGCCACCGCGCCGCACACTAACCGGCAAGGAAGCGACGGCATCCCGCCGCGCCGAGTTCCTCGCCGCCCACGATCGCACACAGAATGGTAGGCAAGCGGTGGCATCCCGCCATGCCGAGTTCATCGCCGCTCGCGTCCTCACACCTATGTGGGTAGAATTTGAAGCTGCCAAGGCCGAATAGGCAGTAGAGAAAGAGGCGGCCAAAGCCGCACAGAGGGAGCGGAAAAGTCAGAAAGCACTCAAGAAAAGAGAGGCCCTCCACCGCAAGAAAGAAGAGGACGCACGCGCTGCTGCGGAGAGGTCGGCGGAGATCCAAGCACGGTGGGGTGTCGCCGACAAATCCGGGAAGGAGAACGACGATGTCTGGCCAGCATGTGAGAAGTAGTAGTACTAGTAGTTAGTGTGTGTGTCTGTGTCGCCCGTACGTTTGTTTAATTAATTACGAGCATGTAACAATACTACTAGTTACTACTGTAGTTTTTAGAGCAAATTACCAGTACATTAGCCTAGACTCAATTGAAAAAATCCTATCCTATGCATCAAATGGCATATGTTTCTCTATAGGAATTGAGATGCATGTCATCTCACCTCCTATGATTTTCATATTCCTATAAAATTTCTATCCTATGAACCAAAGGAGGCATTTGCTGGAGTAACTACTGTAGCTAGCAGTACTGCTGGTACAGTAGTTTTCTTCAAGAAGCGGAATTCAAAGTCATGATGGTTCCTTCGTCCGAGCAACTTCACAGTGGGTAAGGTTGGGCCTGTGATTTGATGGCTCATTAGTAATTACTGCGGCGCAACGACCGGGGTGATTCTCCCTTAGAGTTCTCCGGGCATGGCAAGTGGACCAGGATGGTCGACGTCCCACATGTCGGCGAGCGGAAGTATTCTTTCCGATATCGAGGAGCAAGGAAACCACGTGGTATAGTATAACTGGTGATTTATATTTATTTTCTATTTCTAATGAATGCTAGCGTTTCAACTCTTACGACGAAGGAGTGCCAAACACATGGCACGTGCTTGATGTCACACACGTCAGCGAAAGGAGTGGGACATGAACAACGTGGTAGAGCGTCTCCACATCTGGATCGGAGACCACACGTAGTAGTACTACTGTACTAGTGGTATGAACGATACAAAGTGCGACCCGGAGAGAAAGACACGTCTAGTTGGAAGGTCTCGGGGCATACACGTAAACAAATATAAAACCTAATGTGTGCCTCCAATTAATATAGTAGTAGTAGAGTACTTAGTCGCGTACTCCATAACATCACCGGGCGTTGCATGTACAACATTTACTGGTAGTAAGAGACAAATGCCTATATGCCACGCATGTTCATACTATTTGTGCCTTTCTAGTTCACTTAGTGCGCTACGTTACACAGGTTCGCACGTCCACTCCTGGGTACATGTCTGTCTCATAGTTCCAGTCCCACGTGTTCTTCATATAGATGGAACGATCCTTGCATGACACGTGCACCTTGATGCTAGATGTGTCGCATGTTGGCAAAAGGATGAACAAAGCTCACGTAAAAAAAATAGAGTGGAAGAACATAGATTCCCAATGACCCAGAAGGAGCAAGGAACCTCGGGGTGGAGCGTCTGCACTCATAATATTTTATATTATTCAGCGATATAAAATCAACCAATCATCTCCACAGTGGACTGGAAGAGTACGAAACACGGCAGCCCAGTGTAGTTACCTCATACTAGTACATGGCTAACCCACGCTATTACCATATTTCTTGGCTTCTGTGCGACATCTATCTCTAGTAATCCAGCAGCTCGTACCGCTTCTCCCTCCTCGTCTCTTTCAAAGGCCCTATTTGGATACTCTAACTCAGTTAAAGGTTAGAGTTAGATTCTAATCCTGAACTAACCCTGAAGTAACTCCAGCGGAAGAGGTGCTTGGATGACAGGGTTAGATGGAGCGCGGATACAGCGAGGTGCCTTCATGGGCGGTGCAAGAGGGAGGGAGGGAGGGAAAAAGCTTCGAGGAAGTGAGGAGGGATCTGCTGCAGGGAGAGCGAGAGAAAAATGTGTTTTTTAGTGTTCCGAGAAGAACTAAACCAAATAAGCACCTCTTGGGTGGGTTAGATTTTTTTTGGGTTAGTTGAGTTCAAACTAACCCAAACTAACTCTAACACGTGGATCCAAACAGTAACCCAAACTAACCCTCTTGTTTGGATATTTTTGGGTTAGTTGAGTTCAAACTAACCCAAACTAACCCTCCTGTTTGGATATTTTTGGGTTAGTTGAGTTAAAATCGCATAGCCCGACCTTTCCAGCAGTAAGTAAGTTGAATCCGCTACTCCCTCACCCTCCTCGCCTCTCTGTCAAACCGCCTACGCGAAAACTGCCTCGCGTACTGCCCGGGAAAAGCCTCGCCCTCAACTTTTAACTACGCGAAAATAGTTCGAGCTTGTTCGTTCTATATAAATACTAGTACTGTATGTTTATTCACCCGTGGGGTTGTTCAATGAATGGAGGGCTGGGGAGCACAAGTGAACAATACTACTACTACTAGTAGTAAGTAGGAGTCGTACAGGTAGTCACCTTAAATAGAGAGTTTCTTTTCTTTAATGTCACGTACACAAATTGAAACGATTGTTGTGGAGAGAAAAAGATAATCACTCCATTATATATGTACGCAGGGGCCTGAGCGCTTGCTTTACTAGGGTTGCTCTCTTCATTCTCTCATCCTCTCCAGATATAAACAAGACAGCGGTAGCTACATTTTCTCTCTGCTCACCGCTGGTCACATATCCGGCCGGATCCCTTCGGCTGGTGTGTGTAGAGGAATAGGTGCATCGTTCACGCGGTCATCACCGCCGAGGGAGGAAACCCACAGCTGTTGGACGGGCCGGGATCCTCTGCCCGTGTCGTTCTCTCCGACACAGCGCCGACTCGGGAGGTCCTCCGACCCTTCTTCCTCCCTGCCGTACTGTCCGCAGATCTGACCTGCCGCCGCCGACATCCCCACGACCCTCAGGTATAAGTTCTTCGAAAGCAACCTTGCTCTACTGCCCCAGCTCCCCACGTGTCTGCATGTGCATCTTTTTCTACTCCCATCAGCTCTTCCAAAGCCACCTAAATTTTTAGTATTATTAGAGGTAAAGCTACTGACAGTGTCCTGGACTAGGGGGTACTCACCACGTCATCCCCCGATCTGTTAGATTGGGCCGAGGACCCCCATGGCCGTATACTCATGGGCCTGTTCGGACAGCTGCCGCATACAAGGAAGATTCCACAAGACTTGGTGATCAAGACAAGGACTCCTCCCCACCGGCGTATTCGGCTAGGACTCTTGTTATCCTAGGCCTCTGGTATATTATATAAACCGAGGCTAGGCTAGTCGATAGATATAACAACAATCATAATCCTAGGCTAGCTTCTAGGGTTTAGCCTCTACGATCTCGTGGTAGATCAACTCTTGTAATACTCATATCGTCAAGATCAATCAAGCAGGAAGTAGGGTATTACCTCCATCCAGAGGGCCCGAACCTGGGTAAACATTGTGTCCCCCGCCTCCTGTTACCATCCGCCTTAGACGCACAGTTCGGGACCCCCTACCCGAGATCCGCCGGTTTTGACACCGACATTTGTGCTTTCATTGAGAGTCCCGCTGTGTGATCGGCAAAAGGATCAATGGCTCGACTGCAGATCAACTGCGACGTCTGCTTCTTCGTCACCGGCTCGGCTAGTCACCTTGGCTGGACCGAGGATTGCGCCCTACATCCGAACGTCATGTTCGGATGAGGGCTTTCATCAACATCAACTCCGATCTCTATCAAGATCATGGAGGAATCATCCAGGGAGCACGGGGGCTCAACGTCAACATTGCCCTCGGGTGACCGTGCTGTTTTTCTGGACAGCGAACTTGTATCCGCCGCCACCGCATCCTCAAGTGTCGTTTTAACGATTGCTTCGATGGAATTTTGCAGAATTGAGTCTACAACGACCCTGGAAAAGTTTGTCGAGTTCCGACGGAGGAATCTCTGGTAATCCGCGATATACCGGAGCCCTGTCAAATCTGGACGATAATCTGGACGAGTTTAGGGCGTGGTGTCCAGCTTCTAGCTCGGACGTCCTTTGGACGATCCAACCGTTGATCTGCTGCGGAATTCCTATATCTACCACCCCTCAAAATTTCAGCTCGATCCGATCGTCCAAACTTCGGGAACCTTCCGATTAGTGCATCACTTTTTGCATCTGTTTTGTGCGCGAAAACGAATCCGACCCGAGGTCGTCTTTTCTATGAATGGGATTTCAGACATCCTTTTTGAAGGAAGTTTTGTACGGGGTATTATGTTTTGTTCCCGAACACATCCCACTAACTTTAAAATCTTTTGATCATGATCTTCACCATCATGCTGGTGTCAAACCAGTCCGGCAATATTGCTCCACGGCTGCCGACCTGCGCTAGACACGTCGTCACTTTGTTGAGCTGAGCTCAACTTCTTCGGATCATCATCTCGGCGAGCCGAGCAGGAGTCCAGCATCGCGAAGGATAAATCATCACCAACATCGCTGCCCCATGGATTACACGGAGCGGGCAAGCCGGCATCGCCGCACGGACACTTCATCAAGCCGGCATTGACCAAGTCACGAATCACGACCTGCATCGGCAGGGCTGCACTGTTGCTTTTTCAAAGCCTATGTCCATCATGTCGACCTACTTCGACTCATCGGCTGACATCGAGGCTTCAACACCTCAGCTGGACCGGGGGCTTCGTCATCTCTTCATCAACCTACTCCGGAGACTTCGGCGTCACCAGTCAACCGGCTTCGTCATGTTAGCTGGACCGGGGGCTTTGCCTCAGCGAGCCAACCTTTACCAGCATCGCCACGCCGTCGCTTCACCGCCCATCAGGCAATGAGAATGCGGATCGAGTCCCAATTTTGGGAGTCACTTTTCTTTGGATTGCTACAACAAATAAACCAGGTGCTATTAATCCTAGTATTTTTTGCTTGTTTGGGTTTATTTTTCCCAAGGAATTATTACTCTGGTTTGTCCATCATATGTACACAGGTCCATCAAATGATGGCCACATTAACAACGGTCGCGTGGTGGTTCGGTCTGTTTCCGTACATAGTCCGGCGAACGCCGCATCCGGAACTCGGACCGACATGTGAATTCGGGCTTTGCCATACCTTTACCGGATCACGCCGACGCCCTGCATCGACATTCTCTTCGGCGCCAAGCCATATTCCTTTTATTACTCACTTTGCATAAATTATTTATTATGCAACATTTTTTTAATTATTATTATTATTATCTCTGGTTTGCACTATTTTTGTGCACAGGTAAATGATTCGGGTCGGGCAGTGTTGTCACCTCGGCGTACTGACATACCACGTCACCTCGGCTGGACGGGGGGCTTCGTCAACACCTCATTAACCCACGCCGAGGACTTCGACGGCCTGCATTGGTCGCGCTATGTCACCTCTTCGGAGTGCCGAGTTCTTCGCTCGGCCACATCGGGCTTGGGTGCTGAGGCCTTGTCCCGCACCAAGCTCGGACCGCGTCATCAATGCCGAACGCATTAACCAGCTAAGTCGCTTTGACGCTCAAAAACTCCCAGTTTTAAATTTTATTCGATTCGACCAAGCATTATACCTTTTTGGCAAAAAGTGGCTTGTGAAAAACTTCCTTGTCAAAACTTTGTTTGTGACACACAAATTCAAATACCCCGTTTACTTGGGGTCTTCCTTTATGAAGCTTTTCCTCTTGCATATGATTATACTTGTATGGCTTCGTTCCTTGTTCGTGTATTACGCCACAATATGCACCATATTGACTTCAGCGATTTGCAAGCTGGGTTGCCTCGCTCCTGTGTTTACCCCTACGTTCCCGATTATTCGGCTAGGGAGTAAAGGGAGCACCTCTGCGATTGTCACGATCGGGTCACCAGAGCCGGACCTCAGACTGGGTGAAGGCGAAAGCTAGCGCTCTTATTGTTTTCAATTATGGTCGGCACACAACGGAACTCATGAGTACAAAAAATCTATTGCACAAGTCTCATAGTAACAATGAGCACTGAAGAAAGGTATTGGTGGGGGTACTATTTTGTTCGAAGATGCTTCTTACACTTCGTCAGTAATATAGCATAAGTTCCCTGAGCGCACTTTGTCTGTTACAGCCTTATGGCCTGATTGCCTGGTTATCGGAAACACCGTCGATATTCTCGACAGGTGGAGTACATAACACTTTTCGGCCCTTGACCGAAGAGGGAGAAGCCGACGGTCGGTTAAGACGCGTATAAAGTTCGGGTGAACACATATATGATATAAGTACTTTGGTACATACAATTATTATACATAAAATTCTTTTACCCAAGTCACTTGGGGCTCTTAAATTTATATGAGCCGTTTTATAATAAGTGTTCCTCTTCTTAGTCGTTGCAAAGTTTTTATTATTATTATTTATCACTCCTTTTTTTGACATGAGTGTGTGGTCACTAGCCGGGGAGCCAAATTTCTCTCTCAAAGCCGCTAGAGTTTAGTTTGCTAAGATGGCCTAACGAGAAGTACTCCGCCTTCGGGATAGGAGGTTGAAGCCGTAGGCTGACCTGCTTGAGGTCTTGAGATAAGATGTGTCAAGATAAAGCATGACAGAAGCACCTTTTTTTTCTAAGACAAATTTCAATTTGGCACCGAACACTTGATCTAGTTCGGGCGTCCAGTTTTTACTGAAGTTTTCGGTTTTCCAAGCCTATGGCACCTTTAAACTATTTGTGTGTTTCCAGCATTAGTCTCGTAGTGCGGCGCCGGACACCTTTAGGGATTCGGCAAAAACAATCTCGGACACTAATATATATGCATTGGTTTCGAATTGTGTCTTTGGTCAATAGTTGGGTTGCCCGTCTCCTGTGCTTGCCTCCTACGTTCTGCTTTGTTCGGCTAGGTGTGCAAAGGGAGAACCACTGTGATTGTGCTTCCAGCTCGCATGGTTAAGCACCTCAGTGGAGAAAGCCGAAAATTGACTGTCACAATAAGTGTAAACTGGTCAGCGATCTGATGACTATGTTAAATGACGGGCCGTTCATAACATTGGCCGACGTGTTTACGGCTTGACCTCGGATGTCGCCAAACACTAGCCGGGGGCTCATAGCTAGCTTCCCCAGTTTAAAGCTCCTATGACTGAGCAAAAGTTATAAAGCCCGCATATCTGATTGCGTCGTTTCCGCTAACACAACTGCCTTTGGGCACCGAGACGTCGGCTAAGGGTTCTCTTGTTATTGCGGAAACACCCTGCCTAGTATCTACAAAGGGGTAGAAGACGACGATGGGCCACTTTCAACTGATAAATGGTCGCAATGGAGTCAAAATAATGATGTAAAGTACTTGGATACATAGAATCATTACACATAATCTGTGATATCGATCCTTAATTCGGCCACCCGTGCCCACATTAAGGCTCGGGGGCTACTGGGCTTTGCGCTCATTATTTACAAATATTAAAAGGGGCACATCGATCCCCTGATCTGGTGTTGCCACCCGGCCCGTGTCTCGGGGGCTACTGCATTGCCTATTCAATGCAGAAAATCCCACTACTAGGAAAAGGGCTATAGATGGAATGGCCACTAATGGCGCACCAGAAATGTGGTGCGCCATTGCTATATAGCAATGGCGCACCATGTGCTGGTGCGCCATTAGTGTGAAAGACACTAATGGCGCACCAGACAAACGGTGTGCCATTAGTAACAAATTTTTTTTATTTTGCCAGACATACTAATGGCGCACCAGGACATAGTGCGCCATTACTAGTTGTAACTAGTAATGGCGCACCAGCAACATAGTGCGCCACTAAAATATTTTTTTTTATTTTTTTACTTTTTTGCAAAACTACTAATGGCGCACCTGGTGCAGTGCGCCATTACTAGTTTAAGCTAGTAATGGCGCACTGCTCCCCGTGCACCATTAGTGTATATTTCCTGGACACTTGATCTCGATCCCCCTCCATCTCGATCGCTATCCCACCTCGCCAGATCCGGCCCCCCTCACCGTCGAGCATCCCCCGCACCCTCTACCCCGCTCCACCGGGTGCCGCCGCCGACCCCCCGCACCCTCCCCCGCTCCACCGCCGCCG
>NC_057805.1:503162060-503280887 GCF_018294505.1 Triticum aestivum
TTCGTCCCTCTCCCCCGCGCCAGTTCCTCTCCGTCCGCTCCGAATCCGCGCCCCCGCCGCCTCCCTCTTCCCATCCTCCCCTCCGACCCCACCCCACTCTCGCCGGAGCAGCGCCGCAGGGCCGACACCAACCTCGCCCTCGCCCGCGCGCGCCGCAACCTCCGCCTCGCATTCAACAGCTACACATTCTACACCGAGGACAAGTACATGAAGAGCGATGGTTATCAGAACTCCGGGATAACGATGGAATCCTACACTGGTAACGACAAGGATAGAGCACCCCCCGCAACCCCCGACGACCCACCGCACCCTCCCCCGCTCCACCGCCGCCGAGCACCCCCCGCACCCTGTTTTTATAAAAATTATTACTGTTTTTATAAAAAAATATTACTGTTATGATTTAAACAAGTTTCAACATATTTAAACACAAATAAATATCAAACAGCATTTTAAATGCATTTTTTTATAAAAATTATTAGTGTTTTTATAAAAAAAATATTAATGGCGCACCGGGGCCTATACTAATGGCGCACTGCCTGGTGCGCCATTAGAGTACCAGATACTAGTGGCGCACCAGCGGTGCGCCATTAGTAAAAATTACTAGTGGCGTCATGCTAGTGGCGCACCAGTGGTGCGCCATTAGTAGGCAAAACTGGTGCGCCACTAGTAAGCCTTTTTCTAGTAGTGTCCAAAGGGCTCAGTGTTCGCTTGATCGAACTATGGGAAAGCGCGTCTTCGGACAACAATAAGTACCATCTAGACCTATCTGGCATCAAGCTAGTATATCACGGCGACTTCTCACGACCCTCTCTCAGGCGCCCATCCGTTGATCATTATTATTTCTAATATATTACACTACGTTTCTATTCCTATGTATGCTGCCGAGCTAGGAGTTGATCCTCAGGCCGATTTCGCAGATCGACCTGAGTCTCAGGGGCTACTAGGATCAGCAGTTTTATGTTTTCCTTCAAGTGCATCTCGGGTTTTAGACTGACACACACCTTGAGGGCTACTAGATATACTTATACCGGCTATATATCTCAGCAGAGAATAAATTGCACCAATCAGAAATATTCACAAAAAATCAGCCCGCTATCGGGTGGTGAACCACCTCGGAAGCAGTGCGCCATAATGCTCGGGTGCTAGTGGCTGGCTCCATAGAGGGCATTTCCGGCATTAAGCTCGGTTAAACTCCTTCAACTTTTTTGAACCAACATGATCTATGACACCTCGGATATAGTCCAGCGTTGGACCTCGGATACAGTCCGGCATTGGAGCTTGGACACAGTCTGGTGTTGGTGCTTGGCTGCAAAGGATACCTCGAATGCAGTCCTGCGTTGGGGCTAGGATGCAAGAGGACACCGCCGCATGGGAACAACTTCAAACCCCAGGCGTGGCATAAAAATAACAAGGCATTGATAAAGGCCGAAGACTTAAATGGCTCCTCGGATATCCGACGTATAATCTCGTCAGATTTAGCTCGCAATCCTCAAGACAGATGATGGGAAAATTTGTTGAACCAGTTTTCAAGACCGCGACCGAAGATCAAGAACAGTTCGGAAGAATCGAGGAGCGTCCCTAACTTGAAGACCGGTTCAGGGGGCTACTAACGGTGTCCTGGACTAGGGGGTACTCACCACATCATCCCCCGATCTGTTAGATTGGGCCGAGGACCCCCATGGCCGTATACTCATGGGCCAGTTCGGACAGCTGCCGCATACAAGGAAGATTCCACAAGACTTGGTGATCAAGACAAGGACTCCTCCCCACCGGCGTATTTGGCTAGGACCTTGTTATCCTAGGCCTCTCGTACATTAAATAAACCGAGGCCAGGCTAGTGGATAGATATAACAACAATCATAATCATAGGCTAGCTTCCAGGGTTTAGCCTCTACAATGTCGTGGTAGATCAACTCTTGTAATACTCATATCATCAAGATCAATCAAGCAGGAAGTAGGGTATTACCTCCATTGAGAGGACCCGAACCTGGGTACACATTGTGTCTCCCGCCTCCTGTTACCATCCGCCTTAGACGCACAGTTCGGGACCCCCTACCCGAGATCCGCCGGTTTTGACACCGACAACTACTTCATGCATTCGAATCTAGGGCTTTGTTCAAACAACGAAGAAAGGGGGGAAAGTTGTAGCATTAATCTAGGACTTGATTCAAAGAGCAAATAATATGGTGAAAGTAGTAGAGACCGGATACCCAACCGGTCTCTTGGTTGAAAAGGGAAATAATGGGAAAACGCAGTACAAACTGGATAAGGAAGAGATCTATTATTGGTTGAAAAAAGGATAGAAAGTGGCGGCTGGTGGACAAGTCAACAGAGTATGTCTAGGATTAGATTTTTTGCCCTCACATAGTAAAAGGTCCCCAGGATTAGAATTGCTGCCCTCACATAGTAAAAGGTCTCAGGATTAGATTTGCTGCCCTCACATAGTAAAAGGTCTCCAGGATTAGATTTGCTGCCCTCACATACTAAAAGGTCTCCAGGATTAGATATTCTGCCCTCACATAGTACAAGGTCTCCAGGATTAGGTTTGCTTCCCTCACATAGTAAAAGGTCTCCAGGACTAGATTTGCGGCCCACACATAGCATGAACAAACTCTGAATCACCACTTTATGCCTCCTTGTAGGTACATTGTGCTGATGCGTCCACTGTCGCATGTCCTTATACCAACCTTTTGCTGTTGTTAATGAAAGGGTGCATGTAAAATGAAGCGATCACACTATTACCTTAGGGACATGTCTAACCAGTGTTATTGTTAATCTAATGCCTCCAGTGATAAGATGCAATTAAACTGTGTTACAAATGGCACTCCTGCTGTTTTCCCCAGTATGATAAGTAAGTAGCTCCTTTACGCTGCTCAGTGTCCTGCTGTCCCCACGGTCCCATGCTCTTAAACCAACTCTTTAGCTGCTGTTGATTTACTGTATCTGGTAAACAAGCAATGCCACCATTAAAGTAATCCCATATTTGAGGAATCTCATTGTTGATCATAATGCTTCTAGTAACATGAAGCATTGCTGACGTTTTAAAATTTCTACTGTCCTTGCGTGATTTCCATGAACATAATTAAGATGCTTCTTTTCATTTCGTATATGTTTCATATATTCCTATTGACCAGCAAGTGTTTACTTTCTATCTTTTTGTGCAGATAGGGATATCCATTTCACCTTGTTGCTATTGTGACCTTTTGGTGAACTGCACAAAATACTTTTTTTGGAATGAGTGTCTTGTGCAGTTCAACTAAAATGTCACGTGGGCAACATCTCTCAATTTTGGTGGAACTGCACAAAATGGTGACTGGAGTTTCCAAAATCTCCGTCAAGTTTTGCTAGTAATCTCGTGCAACATTTTATTAGCCTTTGCAAGATGAGCCGTCACTGTCACCACAATGGCACTTTATTTTAGTGGAACTGCACAAAAGGATAAGAAAATTATAGTTGCACCTTACATGAGCCGGACAGCCAACCTTAATGTTCCTCAATTTTAGTGCAACTACTAAAGAAGAACCTGCCAGCTCACGAGAGCAAGTACTTCTTGCTAGCTGAATGGTGCAATCTTTGCTTCATTTCAGGTGAACTGCAGAAAAAGGCGCATGAATTGAATCATGGAACTCCAGGCAAGCCTCATCCTAGTGGAGCTGTAGGTTGAGTAAAGGAGGCCACTATTAAAGTGAAATCATGCTCTCCTGGTTTGTGGTGTGCAAACAGGTATACTCAACTACAGATGTTGTGACGGTCAAGAGCATTCGCAAAGTTCTTCGATTGTATGACATGGCTAGCCAAGATGGATTTAATCCCGATATTCACTTTATCAAAAGGCTCTAATGGGTTGGTTCTGAATCTTGCAAGCTGTGAATCAATGAGATGTGTAGGCATCTTTGTTGTACTTATTATTTGAATCTTATTTGTTGGTTCTGAATCTTGCAAGCTGGGAATCAATGAGATGTGTAGGCATCTTTGTTGTACTTTTTATCTGGATCTTATTTGTTGGATCTGAATCTTGCAAGCTGGGAATCAATGAGATGTGTAGGCATCTTTGTTGTACTTATTATTTGGATCTTATTTGTTGGTTCTGAATCTTGCAAGCTGGGAAACACGGCATGATGATGCAAAGGACAACAACCATAACAAACAGTTCAAACTTGGTAGTATTATCTTGGTGAAAGTGCGACAAATGTGCTAATCGTGTGCGTCCTGAGAATAATAATTCTAATTGTTGTGCATGTTGATTCTGTGGCACTGATAGAACGAGCCAATGCATTGCTTGTTTTAAGTATAAATTTCTATTAAAGCTAATTAAATTTAAGTAAAGTGACCACTAACTCCTGTTATTACAGGACCAATACAGACCCACTCGTGAACCGACGTGTGGCCGGAGTAGGTTTCTTAATGGAGGCGTTTGAATGCGCCGAGGGTGTATCTTCTGCCGGGCATGCAGCGGACGAGGGAGGGGTAGTAACTGTTGTCGCCTGTACACACTCAGTTTACTGTTGAATCCAGTTCCCCAAGAGCTGAAAAACGAACTGCTGCCGCCTACACACTCGTTCACTTGAAGAGACTCCAATGGTGATCCGAGGGGTGAGCCTGCTGGATAAGGACTTCAGCAAAGAGTTCCCCTTTGAGTTTGCTGTTCAGTCCTATGGCTGCACCAAGCTGAATGTGATGTACACCAACGATCCGGACTCGGTGAAGCTCTGCCTCGTCGAGTTCAAGCAGTACCTACAGGACGAGAAAGCACAAGGTTCCAGGACTAGACCTTGTGCCCATCCATTCGTCTCCTGACAGGGACCAGCGGATCGCCGTCACCCAGGTATGTGTGTGGGACGAGGTTCTCATCTACCACTTCTGTAGGGCCATCAGAGGTTCTGGAGCATTCACTCATTTCATCGGCAGCGCCGACTGCACCTTCGCTACGGTGGAGAGAAGGAAGAACGCGACGATTTGGCCATCTGGTGCAACAAGCTTGTCGACATCCAGAAGCAATACAAGATCATCAACAACAGGCAGGAGAAGGACTCCGTGGTTGACCTCGCCGAGACCATCATCGACCCCTGATATGCCAACATGAAAGAAGACAACGATACCAAGGACTTGAACACGTGGGAGGTACCTCTAAATCTAGCATACATAACCTACGCGGCCAAGGACGCATACGCATGCTACGACATGTACAGGCAGATCTTGGACATGAGGGCGTGTCTGCTTCCTGTAACCGACGAGTACACGGATAGCCGCGGCGTCATGATCAAGCGTGCCAGGAAGGTCTAGATGTTGTACTTTATCTGCTTATGAGCACCTTTATCATCTGAGTGTTTCATGCATTAGCCTAAGTGTCGTAATTATCTGTTTTGTCTGAAATTTTTCTTTTAAGAACCCATTAACCTGTTTGCTTTTTTTAGTGGCTATTTGCTTATGTATGTAACTAGTTCACTTGTCCGTTAAAAAAAGTAGTTCACTCGGCTGTCGTGCTTTGAATCTCCTTCCTCCCAACATATTCCCCTTCTCAGGTGGACCCAGCAAGTCTCGTACACGGACATATGGGACCAACCACCTATCCATTTGTATTTCTTTATTTTGTTCAATCTTTCGTCCTCTTCCTATACAGCTCAGTTTTATTTTTCGTTTTCATTAATCCTATATTTGAATTTTCTCCCACTTTCTTTTTCGATGTAAAATGAGTTTTCTCCCAGTACTTTTCCCTAGAACCAACTCAACTGTCCCACCTCTAGCCTAAAAAATAATAATACCCCACGTACTATTAACTCATCAAATTTAAATAATATTTCATTTCGTAAGTTGAAAGTTCTTACAAAATAATAATAATAATTGTTTATATATAACTTGGCAAGTTAACTCCTAGTGATTGCGTACATAAGCTTGCAAAGATTTTACTGACCAATGCAGTAATAGACGTGCAATCATGTGTTTATGTTTTTATAACATTTCTCCGTCTAGCCCAACATGATATTTTCACCCAGCCCAGCAAGTCCATGGATTTCGAGAAAAATGCAAATGGGCTTTAAATTCTACCATACATACAAACAGGCTACATAGATGCTACATCATTGTTTCACCCAGCCCACCAAATGGACTAAAAAAATGGACTGGCTAACATGTGGGCCAGTAGGTCAAAGCCTAAGAAGGCGTTGGATTTACATCCAACGGCCGACATTCTTCTTCAATCTCTCGTCTTCTTCCCCCAGCGCTGTCGGGACCGCCTGCGCGTTGTTTTGCGCTCCTCAGCGGCGTTGTTTTACGCTCCTCAACGAAATGCTATCCCGCCGACGGCCAGGCCATCCCTCCACTCCGCACCTCCTGTTATTCTCTTCCGAGTGTAGGCCCACCCCGCACCCGAACCAGTCAAGTTTCCCACTCCTCTCCGTCTGCGACTCCACTTCCGCGTCTTCCCCATCTCCAGGTCATTCCAGTCTGGGGCCTCACCATCGTCCACCGCCTCGGTGCGGTCGGCGCGGCGTGGTCAACAACTCAACATACGAGAGCCACCGGAAGACGACTGTACGTGGAGAGCATGACGGCTGGGACCCACGAGGTCCATGGTCGCACGCATGGAAAGTTCCTCCTTATTACGCACTGTACGTCGACTGTACGTGGGAAGGGCTTCTGTATTCCACGAAAAAAACATGCCCCCCTGACAGGTCGGACCCACCAGCTATATCTTCGCACGCAAGGAAGTGCCTCCTTATTACGCACAAAAAATGAATACCCCCTGCTAGCTGGGACCCACCATAGTGGGTGGCTGACTTGTGGGCCTACTAAGTTGACGGGAACGGAGGGCTTTGTCAACTTAGTCAATATGAATGATTCTAGCTCCAGTGACCGTACGATGTCCATCCAACGGCCATAGTGCTTCTTCAACCTCTAGTCTTCTTGCTCCAGCCGCCCAAAGCAGTGCCGGTCGTGCTGCGTGCTCCTGCCACCCGTGACCGGCTGTGATGCCGCGGAGGCCTCACCGCCCCCTACTACTCCCACCGCTGGCCAGGGCATCCCTCTACTCACCCACACCCCCTGTTATTCTGCGGCGACGGTAGCCTCACGCCGCAGCCGAACCAGTGAACCCTCGTACTCCTCTCCGCGTGGGCATCCACTGCCGCGTCTTTCCCGGCTCCACGTCGTCCCCTTCCTAGGCCTCGCCGTCGTCCACCGCCTTGGTGCTCTCGGCGCGGCATGGTCAATGTGGTCAACGACCGACTTCCATTGGAAGAGTACTGTACGTGGAGAGGCTGACAGCTGGGTCCACGGCCGCAGCTGGGTCCACGGCCACAACCCAGTTTTTTTGTGATTTACCAAGTAAGTCACTTTGTCAGGCCTGTTGGGCTGCAAATCTTTCAAGACGAGGAGAGCTTCATTTGGCTGGCCGAGAAAATGGCCTATCAGTAATGAGAAATGGGTTGTACATTTTTAAAACACATCAAACCGGCAATTAGTTTCAAATTTCTTTCTTTCATTTCGAGATTTTAAATTGCATTGATTTTTATGCGTGGACAATTTGTTGGATTTTATATTGATATCCATTTATTTTTAAAATCAGTTTGAATGTGGCTCGAAATTTCGGGATTAAAAACAGTTCGGACCGCACCGAAATATGCAAAATTTCGTATAATTTTTTAACCATGGCCACAATATGGGCTGTAATGGTAAGAAAAAGAATATGGGCTCCAAAAAAATCTTAAGAATTAGCAAATGGGTTGTATGCTGTTTTCCACAGATTTGAGGCTTTCCTAAAAAAAGGTTGACGCACAAGCAGTGACTGTTGGATTTCCATCCAACGGCGGTCGTGCTTCTTCAATTTCTGCTCTTCCTGCTCCAGACGCTCAAACAAGCGCCGGCGGGACTGCCTGCTCCCTCGTCCCCGCGGCCGGCTGTGCTGCCGCGCAGGCCTGACCGCCCCACCGTACTCCCATCGCTGGCCTAGCCATCCCTCTACTCACCCACACCTGCTGTTATTCTCCGGCGACGGTAGACGAACCAGTAAACCCTCGTACAATCGTACTCCCCTCCGCGTGGGAAACAACTACCGAGTCTTCCATGCCTCCGTGTCTTTCCCTTCCTAGGCCTCGCCGTCGTCCACCGCCCTGGTGCTCTTGGCGCGGCCTAGTCAACGTGGTCAACGACCGACATGCATCTGAAGTGGACTGTACGTGGAGAGGCTGACAGCTGGGTCCACGGCCGCACGCAAGGAAATGCCTCCTTATTACGCGCAAAATAATGATTCCTCCACCTGACATCTGGGACCCACCGAAAGGGCCTCTGTATTTCGCGAAACAAATGTTACCGCCCCTGACAACTTGGACCCACCAGCTATATCTTCGCACGCAAGGAAGTGCCTCCTTATTACGCACAAAAAAATGAATACTCCCCCTGCTAGCTGGGACCCAGTATAGTTGACAGGCTAACTTGTGGGCCTACTAAGTTGACGGAGATGGAGGGCTTTGTCAACTTAGTCAATATGCACGATTCTAGCTCCAGTGACCGTACGATGTCCATCCAACGGCCGTAGTGCTTCTTCAACCTCTAGTCTTCTTGCTCCAGCCGCCCAAACCAGCGCCGGTCGTGCCTCGTGCTCCTGCCTCCCGTGGCCGGCTGCGATGCGGCGGAGGCCTCACCGCCCCCTACTACTCCCACCGCTGGCCAGGCCATCCCTCTACTCACCCACAACCCTTGTTATTCTGCGGCGACGGCAGCCTCACACCGTAGCGAACCAGTGAACCCTCATACTCCTCTACTCGTGGGCATCCACTGCCGCGTCTTCCCCGGCTCCGCGTCGTCCCCTTCCTAGGCCTCGCCGTCATCCACCGCCCTGGTGCTCTAAACGCGGCGTGGTCAACGTGGTCAAGGAACGGCTTCCATCGGACGTGGACTGTATGTGGAGAGGCTGACAGCTGGGTCCACGGCCGCAACAACAAAGTGCCTCCTTATTACGCGCCAAATAATTATTCCTCCACCTGACAGCGGGGACCCACCAGACGGGCCACCGTATTTCGTGAAAAAAATGTTTCCCCCTGACTGCTGGGACCCACCAGCTACATCTTCGCACGCAAGGAAGTGCGTCTGGGCAAAAAAAATGATTCGCCCCCCTGACTGCTGGGACCCACCAGCTACATCTTCGCACGCAAGGAAGTGCCTGACAGTCGGGACCCACCTGGTCGAAGCGTACATAGCATTGTCATTCTGGTCGCGAACGTGTACGTACATACTGGTCATTGTAGAGGCGCGCACGTGTCGTACTAGAGGCGCGCACATAGCATGTACACGTACATACAGCGGCCAGGGTGCAAGAAAGAAAATACGGCCACATATGTACATACGGGCAGGGTCTCGACCGCCTACTCGCGCATACGTACGGCCAGGGCTCGTGTACATGGCTGGGTCGGAACGGAGAAACTCGTCGTCGTCGTGTTCATGGGGAGCCAACCGGCTGGGTCGGAACGGAATGCATCGTCGTGTTCATCGGGAGGGCTTGGACAGAACAGCCGATGGAAACAAGGCCTGGCATGCCGCAGAATGGAGGAAACGGCCTTGTGTTCGACCGGCCACGTTCGAAACGGGATCCTGTTCATCGGGATGGGTCTGGCGTACCGCAAAACGGAGGAAACGGACTTGTGTTGGAGCGCTACGGTCGAAACGGGGGTCCTGTTCATTGGGATGGGTGTGGCGTACCGCAAAACGGGACTCCACGAGATACTGTTCATCTCCACTGTCACCCCCCTCCAGCCTCCACGGGCTACTGTTCATCCACCGTCGACCTCCTCCAGCCTCCACCAGCGACTGTTCATCCACGGGCTCCTGTTCATCCAGCCTCCACCGCGCGCTACTCCAGCGGCTACTTTTCAACCAGCCCTCTCCACGGGCTCCTGTTCAACCACCCCTCCACGGGCTCATGTTCATCCAGCCCTCCACCGTATATTGTTCATCCTGCCCTCCATGGGGTGGTCCTGTTCATCCTGCCCTCCACGGGGTCCTGTTCATCCATCCCCAACCGGCTCGAACGATGGGTCCCTGTTCATCCAGAGGCAACGCCACGGGGTCCTGTTCATCCACCCCCACCGGGAACTGTTTCATGTCCAACCCCCCAGCAACGTCACTGTTCATGCCAGAGGCAGCATCGATCGGCTTCAGTTAGCAGCAGTAGCGAAGGAATCGCTCGATCGGTTCAGTTAACAGCCATCGATCGATCGCTCGGGGTTCAGTAACGCGTAGCCTGCAGTGCAATCACTCGGGTTCAGTTAGAGCCCAAACGCCTCGCTCGGGTTCAGTTAGAGCCCAACGCCTCGCATCACCACGCGCGTACGTACGAGAGAAAGGTGCATCGCTCGGCCCCCGACCACCCACCGTAACCGGTGGACACCCGATATTTTCCTCGCCCTCGCTTCTACCATGGTTTTTTCTGTCATGGACGGCCCAAAGAATGTCATGCAGCTGCGTCTCCGGCCCGCCCAGGACGAAAAGCCCATTTCTGTCATGATTTTTGTCATAGAAGTAGGACCCACCACATCTATGATGATACCGGGTTTGGTCACAATTATCGTCATAGAAGTGTCATAAGTATGACAGAAAAGATTTTCGTTCGGCCCAAAATGTCATGGATGTGTCTTTTTTGTAGTGCGGGCATGCCGTCGAGGGATAACGACTCCAGCACTGCCAGCTCGTCATGTTCGCCTCCGTGTCTAGGGCGCTCCTGGGAGCCATCGCCTGCCCGTGAGAGATCTTTCGAGGTCTCTGCGTGGCGGCGAGCCCTCTTTTTTTCCGCAGCCTTGGTTGCCGCTCCCTTGTTACGAGTAGTTCTCGACCTAGAGCTCTGCACACGGCCATGGCAAGGACGGACGAAGAAGAGACTTATGAGGAGGAAGGTAGAGTAATTTTCGGTTAGGTAGTTCCCCTTTTTATAACCTAAGTACTAGCACTAGTACTAAAACCTGCATAGTGGGAACACGTTCAGGTTTGGTACGTACTGGTAGGTGTGAGCAGGCTTGCACTTAATTGTAGCACTAGTACTTTCGAATGTGATGGAACATAGGGTAAAGATGTAATTGAGGTTTTTTTGGTTTCGAGGCCCGATCACGGCCCCCGATGAGTTAGTGGAACATAAATTTCAAGTGACTACACTACTTCCATATGCGTAATATTATGTTACTATCAAAATTGGACAAAATACGAAGGAGACCAATGGGAAGTACTACTTAGCAACCCATTGATTTAACGACTCGCATGCCGCGCAGTGGAGTAGTAATGTCTTTCTTCCGCCCTCGGACGTCCACGGTCAGATTTGCATGCGCTTATTAATTAGAGCGCATCAATGAAGTGAAGGACTTGTACACGCGTCCAAATTATCACATGGGGTGGATCTTGGTACAAAATTGCGTCTGCCCGTGTACCCGCGTGTGCGTGGTGAGGGAATGAGTGCGTGCGTGGCGTGCGTGCACATCTTTGCTTCATGCATGTACTGCCAGTGCGGCTCAGGGAGGACTAGTACATTCTTCTGGAACCAAACAGCACGTCACTGTGATCAATCCACACAAGGATGTCGCGACAACGCCTCCACATGTGCCACGTGGCTTCATGAACTGTAAGAGAGACACTGTGTAGCGTGCCATTGTGTTTTGCACATACTCGAAGTACTAGTAAGGTACATGTGCATTGCACGCGTCAGATTTTGCAACCAAATTATGAATAAATACCACACTGTAGCATGTAAGCTCTGAGTCATATATGCCTGATGTAGACCTTCGTTTAATTCTTATAGTTCATCTCATTCAAAATCAATTAGTTTTTATAAAAAAACCTAGGGCCTCTTTGATTCGTAGGATTTCCAAAACGCGGGGAATAGGAAGAACATGGGATTAGAGTGGAATGTCGTCTTGAATCCTACAGGATGGTACGAGTGTTTGATTGTGCATAGAAAAAATGCAGAATTCTTTCAAAGAGGTTTGAGTGGATGGGATGTTTCCTATGAAATCTAGTGCAAATGAATCATATGGAAAAATTCCTATGGTTTACAATCCTACGAATCAAACAACCAAGATAGGAAAAATTCCTAAGGATTAGAATCCTCCAAAATTCCTTCGAGAATCCTTTGAATCAAAGAAGCCCTTAATCTATTTTATGATTCATGGAATTGTGCGTTGTAAAGCATAAAGTAAAAACAAATAATGGCAATTCAACTAGAAAAAAGTTTGGGCAGTTATGATACGGAAGATTCTAGAACAAAGGAGAACCACTGTTGTTTTGAGATTTGTGCATTATGCTTAAGTTCAACCATGGAGTCTGCTAGATTGTACATGTGGCAAAATCCGGTGGGGGCTAGAAGATGGTGCGAGGGGCCGAGTGGAGGGAGACTATGAAGGAGTGCACAACTGCGAGATCGATATTTAGAGAGAGGGGCGAGAACGTGCGCTGTTGCGCGCAGTGGCGGAGCCATGAAAAATGTCCCATGAGCTAGGGGGCCAAGCATTGCTAATCCTTTACGAGGAGGGCCAATTCATCAACTTAAACCATTTTTACCAGCAATTGTCTAATGATCACATTCATATTAGCCTCGATATATAGTGATGTTAGGGGGGGCAGGGCCCTTGCTGCCCCTGTCTTCGCCATTGTGTGCGCGACTGAGAGATGAAGCGGAAGGCATGGGTGATGAGAGGGGGCATTGGATATATAATTAATGTGGGTGTATTAGCTATATATGTAATCCTATATAGAGAGGTATAGATTGATCGATGTGGACGTGGGAAAGAGGGTGAGACCTCACTAGATATATAGATTGATCGGTTTATGTGGAAAACTATGAAAGACCTAGCTATATACACACACACACATAGAGGAACATCGATCGTTGCGCATGCATGTGAGAGATAAAGAATGCCCGATATGATGGAGAGGGGGATGTGTGTGTGTGTGCCTTCATGGGAGACCGACCTGAAGAAAAAGATTGCATGTGTGCGATGGATAATGCCGACTGGTAGTGTGTGTGCATGCATGCACGAGAGAAAGTTAGTGGTACAATTATAAAGAGAAGACCAATGTGTGGGTGTAAAAGACTAGGTGAGGTCATAATCAATGTAAAGTTGAATTCAAATATTTGAATAAGAGATCATGATGTTTGAAACCCATGCATGCATGAATATAACGGAGATCTGCGCGGTGTGGTTTGGAAACGAGCATGTTGTAATGTATACACATTGAACAAGGTCAGACTGGTTTGAATTTGAGATACCGATGGCAGACATCGTTTGGCCACATTGCATCCGTGCATGGACACACTATTCTAATTGGAGATGATGGGTGGCTTTCGCATCACATATCTATATCTATACCGCTATATATATATATATATATATATATATTTTATTTTTTATATAGTGTGCGGATAACTTTAACTTTGAAAGATGGTCGTTGGATGAGGCCAATCCGATGGTGCAGAGCTGGCAAATTTGAGCACTACTGGCCGTTGGATATCATCTAGATTCCACCAGATTTTGCCACATGTACAATCTAGAAGACTCTATGGTTGAACTTAAGCATAATGCACAAACCTCAAAACACAAGCACTTCTTCTTTCTTCTATAATCTTCCGTATCAGAATTGCCCAAATGTTTTTCTACATGATTTGTTTTTACTTTATGCCTTACAACGCACAATTCCATGAATCTTAAAATAGATTAGCTTTCTTATAAAAACTAGATGATTTTGAATGAAATGAACTATAAGAATTAAACGAACATCTACATCATGCATATATGACTCAAAGCTTACATGCTATAATGTGGTATTTATTCATAATTTGGTTGCCAAATCTCATGCGTGCAATGCACGTGTACCTTACTAGTCTAAATGGTGTCTGTGTGTGTGTTGTGCGTGTTAAACACATTGTACGTAGTATATCATACTAGTCTAAATTGTCTTTTTTCTTTTGGGTACACGTTAAGCTTGTTCTCCCGAAATTTCAAGCCGCGCCTTGTTATGCCGAAATTTCAAGCTAGCGTCTCTGTCTATCGTGCTGCGAAACTCCCTGCCTCTTCAACCCGCGCCTTGTTAGCCCGAAATATTTAAGATAAATCTTTGTCTCGTTGTGCTCCGACAACTCCCTCCATCTCAACCCGCGCCTTGCTATTCCAAAATTACAACGCGCGTGAAAACTCCCACCTCCTGTGAAATCCCGACACGCGAAATGCCCGTGATACCCCTGAACCAAAAGAACCGCCTCAAATCGGTGGGGGTACTTTCGTAACTTACCCCACATTTCGGACAAGCGCGTCCCTAAGCCATGGTTCCCCACTCCCATCCCATCCGCCCACCCATTCATACACCGAGGCCGGGAAACCCGCGAAGCCCCACACCCTCCTCCGTCCGCCACCCAGCCGGAGCCTCTTCCCCGACGACGTCGTCCACAGCAACACCTCGACGTCCCTCATCCACCGTACCGGATGAGGATCCGTCGTCGATCTGGTCGTCCCGCCGGTTCAGCCACCCCGTCCTCCACCTCCAAGGAGCTGCCCCGACGTTCCCCTCGTCTTTCGCGCCACCTCGATTCCCACACCGCCGTCTTCACCTGCACCACCGGAAGAGCATCAGCATCACCGTTTCCTCGGATGAAGCTGCGGCCTAATCGGCGCCACCAAAGAGGTTGTACACAATCGCCGCATTTTCTTCTTGATTCGATCTCACGGTGCTGCCGGCGCTCGGTCCCGAGCCGACACGGCGCGGCTCCATCCACGCGGCGGTCGCGGCCACTTCCTCCACGGCGTCGCTCCCTCGGCGGCGACGTCCACATCAGTAGGAGCTGCTGCTGCTTTAGCTCTCGCTTGCGCTGCTGCTCTGCTCTGCTCTGGCTCTCGGTCCCCTTCCTGGTCTGCTCTTCCTCTTGATCTTGCTTGCGCTCTTGCTCTCGCTTTTGCTCTTGCTTGCGATGCTGCTCTGATTTAGCTACACTTCAGTCGACTGAATCGACTTTTGGGTCAGTCGATTTTCAAGGGGTGGGGGGGGCACGCTGGAGTTAAGGAAGAACCAGCCGCAACGGGGAGGGGGGCTCACCGGAGAAGTACCCCACTATCTATCTTAGGGTTCAGGGTGGGACGGTGGTCGCCGGCGGTGGTCGCCGGCGGTGGCGTGGGGATCACCGGAGAAAAAGCTCGGCACGGGGGGGGTAGAGGGATGGCCGGGGCGGCGGCGGACCGGCAGTAGGGAGTATTTTCGGGGCCGGCAGGGCGGCGCACCGCCCGCCGCGGGCGGCGGGGGGCGGTTGTTTGGCCGGTGGTGGTTGTCGGCTCAGGGGGGTGGAGGTTGAAGATGAACTGCAGGCCGTTGATTTCGTATCCAATGGCTGCAAAATCGACCGACCAGAGATGAAAAAGTCAGTCGACTGACGTGTAGCCTCACCTCTAGTGTGTTCAGTTTTGACAGTAAAATTCAGTTTCGACAGCAAAATTCAGTTTCGACAGTTAAGTTCAGTTTCGACAGTTAAATTCAGTTTCGACAGTTAAGTTCAGAGATGAGCGGCTGATGTATACATCTAGCACTTTGTGGTTATGTATTTTACGTCATCTATTGGAGATGCTATTAGAATTCCACTCAGGTTAACGTTGTCTCTCTTGTCCTGCTTCAGCCTCGGCATTGTACAACTCACCGGAGCTGCTCCAACGACGAAACCCTCCATCACAGCGGAGCAGTACCTCGGGCTCCATCTCCAGACGCCTAAGATCTTCTTCCCCTCCTCCGACAGCCAAGTCAGCCGGAGCATCCTCACCGGCCAACCCAATCACGCTGAGATCGACATGGCTTCGCCAAAGAGGTTGTACACTTGTTGGATATCTTTTTTATTCTACATGTTATATATATTATCCACTGAGCACACGGAGTAACGGGAAATACGATTATTTTATCCTACTATATGACAAGCAGTGAGGTACCAGGCAACTTAGCTATCCGTGATGGACTCTCTTGAACGCCATCATTATTTATCTCTGCGCGTTTGAGCTGTGCATTTGTCGATGGCCCCTGGGAGTTGAGCTAGTAGGGCAGTGGCCTGGGTCCAAAGTAATAGAAGTAGCACAAAAACATTTTTTTAGTGTAGGCTTTTCCTTGCTCAAGCCTACCTACTGGAATCGCCAGTGCTTGAAAGGAAAAGTGAATGAAAAACATAGGAATTGGAAAGTTTCGTATGGTACTACTTTTCATGAATTTGGTGCAAAGGAATGGAGCAAAGGAAAACTGTAGGATTTGTTCCTTTAGTGTCTCCTTGAAAGAAAAACCGTAGGAATTTTAATTTCCACTTGTCCTCCTTTTCAAATTCCTATTCATGAAGCACAATACTAAGAGATAGTAGCATAATAGCATTATAACCGTACATTTTCTTGTGGTTTGACTTAATCTCACCATGCTTCTTTACATCCTGTGATCTTCCAATTCTTGTGAACCAAACACCCAGATTGGCAGAAATCCTGTGTTTTTAAATTCTCTGTTTTGCACGTGCATTCCTATCCTATTCCTGTCTATTTCCTATCCCTGCATTGTTAGAATCCTCAAATTCAAACAAGCCCTTACACAATTACTTCTATTAAGATATGTGTCAAAGAAAACCTTGTGTGGTTTGTCCTGCTCCTGCGGTGCTGTGTTCCACCCCAGCTCAGCTGCTCCAACGATGGAAGGGTTCACCACAGCAGGGATCCGCTCTCCAGACTGTCTTTCGCCGCCTCAGATCTTCTTCCCCGCCGCCGGCAGCCACGACAACTGCATTACCATCATCAACTGAGCAGATGACCTTGAGGACTACACGGGTCCGCAAGAGAGGTCGCACTCTTCCGTGTCTGCTTACGTTATGCATCGCTTAATATGATGACATGCTACTTTATCGTCGTGTTCACCTATTAGACTCCGAGTCAGGTCCAAACTTATGCTGAAACTTGAGTTTTTAAATGGTTGTGGGGTACATATTGGGGCAGCAATCAGTACTATCTGTCTACTATCTGGTTAATCTCGGGTGTCTACTATGAGTTTCATGTTGGGTGCAAACAAACATTAAAGGAGCCATTATCTGTATTTTTAACTAAAGCTATTATCTGCCTGCTATCATTGGTTTTGGGTCTATCCACAGTTTGCTACCATCACTCTGGATTTGTGCATGCACTCCTTACATAATCTCACTATGTTTTATTCCTATGCATGTCAGTTATTGTACACAATGGAACTGAACATGTAGAGCAAAAGAGACGAGCCTTGCGTGGCAATAAAATTTCATGCAGACGTCGCTCCATGGTGGGCGCAAAGGCAGCCCCCCTCCACCCATTTCGGATCGTAATCAAGAGGAAGATAACTGTTCTGAGGGGGATTCAGAAGCAGAAGACCACTCCTATTTACCCCATGAGGTCTTCGCTCTAACTTGGCATGCTGATGTTGGTTATATCATGCATATGGTGCCTTGCATTGCTTACTTTATACATCAAATATGTCAACTGCTTAGTTTAGACATGCTTTGTGTGAATGCCATCTGTTTAGTTTATTCATCGTTTATGTGAATTATGCAATGCCATCTTGTTTAGCCAGGCATCATATATGTGAATTTTGCAATGCCATCCTGCTTAGCCAGTCATCTTATATGTGAATTATATCAGGCCATCCTTTTTTCGTTACGTATTACATTTGTCAACAATGTTAGTACATTCAACTACTCTTCGTGTGCATCAGCCATTTGACACGGTGATGGAAAATTCTGGAGTGAAAACAAGTCTTCAGAGCAGACTATGCTATCTGACGAAGCGCATATCTCGCTGGTTACGGATAGCTCCTCAGAGGAGGATTCAGAGACAGATGACCAGTCCTATTCCCCCCCCGAGGTGTATGCTCTAATTAACTTGGCAGGGTTTTGTTGCTCACATCGTGCGTATGGTGTCTTGCATTGCGATGTCATTTGATTAGTTTAGACATGGTTTGTGTGAATGCCACCTGTTTAGTGTCTAATTACCATATATGTGAATTATGCATTGTCATCTTGTTGCAAGACATTATATATGTGAATTATGCAATGCTATCTTGTTGCAAAGGCATTATATATGTGGATTATGCAATGCCATGCTGTTGAGCCAATCATCATGCATGTGAATTATATCATGCTATCATTTTTTTATTACGTGTTCCATTTGTCGACAACGTTTGTATATTCAACTACTCTTCCTGTGCATCAGCCATTTGAAGCAGTGATGGAAGTATCTGGAGTGAAAACAAGGTATTCAGAGCAGAATATGCTACCTGTTGAAGCAGACATCTTGCTGGATACAGAGAGCTCCTCAGAGGAGGATTTAGAGAGTGATGACCAGTCCTATTTCCCCCCTGAGGTCTATGCTCAAACTTGGTAGTGTTATATTACCCATGTAATGCATGTTGTCTTGCATTGCTTAGTTTTTACATCATATATGGATTGCCATCTGCTTACTTTCTTACTATATAAATCATATATTTGAATTATATCATGCCATCATGTTTACATACACAACATCTATCTGAATTATGGCATGGCAACCGATTTAATAAAGACATCATATAGTTATATCATCTCATCCTGCTTAGTGTTTACAGTTGTCATATTTTGAATTATGTCATTCTATCCGGGAATTATATCATGCTATCATGTTTCCATAGGCGGCATGTATGTGAATTATGGCACGCCAACCTATTTAATAAACACATTATATAGTTATATCATGTCATCCTGTTTGCATAGTCATCATATTTTGAACTATGTCTTTCCATCTTTTTTAGTTAGCCATCATAATGTGAAATTGTATCATGCTATCCTGTTTAGTTAGCCATCATATATGTGAAATTGTGTCATGCTATCCTGTTTGGTTAGACAACATAAATGTGAATTATTTAATGCCCTCTTTTATTCCCCACTATCCATTGCACCTGTCTATCATACAATGTCTGTACATTCAATTACTTTTCTTGTTTGTCAGCCATTTGAATTGGAGAGGGTGATGGCAGTATCTAAGGGAGTAACAACACGGTCTTCAGTCCCAAGGACGGAAAAGCAATTTGGCTCCTGGTTGCAGATGCACCTGGAATCTGGACCACACATGTGCCTCCCGATTCGTCTGTAGAAAAGTATTCTCTGGCGTATTTGGATTTAGAAAATGGACCCTTGGCCCACGTCCGACCAGTGCGAACAGACGTGCCTCGTTAACGCCGTGTCGGCACAGACGGAGTTTGATGGACACTTCGATCGTTCTCGACTCTTCTCCCCCCACCACGCATTTCGCCTCACTACTCCACCTCCACTTGTCGACTTTTCTGGCCGCTGCGTATAAGGCTCCTTTGAGCGGCACAATATGCAAGGTAAACATCCCTATCACCTACCATTTCCATAGAACTAGCAGCGCTCATCTTACTAACCCACCACACTTGTTGATTTTTTTTCTCCAGTAGCCATGTCTGACTCGCCCAGCTTCCTCACTCTCCTCTCTGACGCCGGCGCCGCCTTCTTCCCCCATGTCGTGCTGGTTCCACATCTGAAGCTTGGTTTTTTGCACGGCGGCCCAATGAGGCGTCCATCCCCGAGGGCCCCTGGCCATAGCAGCCGACTCCGCTCCTCCCTCCCCGTATGCACCTAGCACCTCGCTGAGTGAGGAGTTCGTGGTGTTCACCTTCTACAAGCTGGTGCCCGTCGACGACCCCCGCTCACACCTCCACTTCGTGTAGGTCGGTCCACTTCTCCCTCAGGCCATTTAGTTTCAGTTCAGTTCACCATATTTGGGATATATGATGAAGGGCTGGATTTTTTGTACACGTTGCATCTCTTCTATACCAGGTTAGGAAGATTACTTGGATGCTTTTCAGGCTTCACCAGCATTAACCGGGCATGCTCTCCAGTACAAACAATGACTTATTCAGGTACATTCAGTTCAGTACCTTCATACATTTTCAGAGCTGTTGATATTAACACAACAACCTGTTAGGATTCAGTACCTTCAGGTTTGTGTCAAAGTTGCTGTGGATCGATTCAGTACCTTCACAAATTTATAACTGTTGATATGGGTGGGGTACTAGTTTCAAACAAGATCGTAGAAAAATGATAATGACAATTTAACAGAATCACGGAACTTGTTTGAAACTGGTACTGCAAAATCAAATTCTAGTGAACCTTGACCGAATCATGCACACACAGAAACGAGTGAAAGTTGACAGTCAAATTTAACTTGTTATTCTAGGAGAAACTTGACTAAATCATAATGTTTACTACAAAATCAAATTACAGTGAAACTTGACTGAATCATTCAATGACAATGACAATGATATAGGTGAAACTTGACTGAATCATGCAAACACATTCAGTAATTAACTTGTTCTCATCTAACTTTAATTGCAAAATGACAATACTAGCGAAACTCAAAAAACCTTTATTTGTTTGCTGGTTCAGTTAGCCAGCAGAAACTTTATTTTCTGAAACCACAATCACAATGACAATTTTTGTGGTTGTTCTCGTCTCACTACCACTCAATTCTTGTACCAAAACTACAATGACATTTTGCTTCTGAAGAACCTATATTTAATGGTTCTGAATAACCTCTGCTGGCTATATATGTCCAGTAGGATGTACTCTTGCAAGCCACAACCAACTTTGGTTGTTTCATCTGACAATGACAATTCTCGTTGTTCTCATGTCACCGTTTCTGAAGTAGGGAAATTACTGGAGTAGCTGGCATCAGTTGATCAGGGAAATTGGCTCAGGGATCTTCAGATCAATTACATCAGAGGTCATGTTCAGCTACAGAAACTGTGTTTGGCACACATCGGAGGTCATGTACTGCATATGATCAAATCAGAGAACAAGCAAGGAGTATCATCCAATTTCAGTAATTGAAAGTGAAATGGGATGATGTGCAACACCACTATTTGGAAGAATTTGTTCAAAGGTACAATGAATATGTTCAAATTGTATTATCTGCACCACCACATTTGTTCAAAACTGGATGATCTGTTCTAATTTAATTTCACCAGATGACACCAATTTCAGCAGGTATTGTACCTTTCAACCACCACCACCAAGCAGCAGAGGCGGGGGCGCTCGAGTAAATCAAAATCGATGATCAGGGGCTCTACACCACCCCAGCTGCACCTGCTGCAACAGAGGCGAGGAAGACAACAGCAGTAGCAGAGGCCAGAGTGGCCAGAAAATTTCGCGTCGCTGGTGGCCGAAGCGGATGAAGTGGCTGGTCCTGCGAGTGGCGGCGGTGGTTGCCTCTGTGGCAGCGGCGCAGGTGGGTGGTGGTGCTGTGTCGGACGGTTGATGCGCTGGTCGCTTCTGTGGGTGGCGGTGGTGGGGCAGTGCAGGTGGGTTGCGGTGGTCGAGCTGTGCAGGCGGGCCTCCGTGGCGGCTGCGCAGGTGGTCGGCGGCGTTCGACCCGACGGTGGCTCCCGCCAGCGGGGGAGGAGGAAGGAAGGAGACGAGTTGATTTTTCAAGGGGGTTGAACGTATGAGATTTTTTTCTTTTTTGCAAAAAACACAATGAACTACTTTTCTGGACGGAGAGAGTAGTTTGTATGTCTTGATCCATACTCGATCATGTTTATATTTGTTTATTTATTTGAACTAGAAACTGAATCAATTTTTTTAACGAAACCCAATCAGTATATCTATGTATCATCCTTCATTTATTTTCACTGACATGACAGGGCGGTTGACGCGAGGGCCGTCCAAACCAACTACCTGTACCACATGTCCAGGTCTGAGTCCGTCTCCACCTGTAACTGCGCCTTAGCCCACCGTCTGAGTTGCTTTCCACCGTTCGTACAGACAAACGGCAGCAACAGTGTATTCCACATTTTAGATTCACGTATTGGAGAGGCAATGATGGGTAGCCCAGATCACGATGCAACTCTATGCAGTTGGGATATCATGACCAACTGGACTCGGGAGCCAAAACGCCAATCCCTGTGATGTGTCTGCTTGTTTCTCTTTTAGAATGCGGACAAAATATTGCAGAATAGTACCCCGTTATGCAATGGTGAAGGAAGTAATGCAGATAAGGTTCAAGATAGTGAGACATCCCTGTTGGTCTCCAAGAAAGCTGATAAAACTACCTTGATGACAGTGAGAGAACCCAAAAGTCCTGTCTTGATGTAGTGTTCGAGTTACTGTCCACTACTGATAGCACAAGCTCTTCGAACTCACTGCCTGAATCAGTTTGTCTTCTTGAGTCTCAGCTTCAAGTTGAAAGACATCGATCAGATGTGTTGCAACAGGAAGCTGAAGGACTGAGGAAGTCCCTGCAGAATTCAGATGCATACTTTCTGGTGCAACAACAAGCGCTGGAGGATTTAAGCGCCAAACAAGAGAAAGTTAATAAGCTTGCTAAGCATCTTGCCAGCATTATTGGTACCCAGGATATTGTTTCTTGAGATCTTCTGAAGTGGTTTCAGTTCTGGACATGCTTTGCTGCGGCATTTATTTGCACTGGTCGCCAACTTTGACAACTAGTGTATATGATATGCTGCTTTGTTCCCTATATTTGCACTGGTGGCGAACTTTGATGCCCAGTGGATGTTATATGTAAATAGCCATGATAGCCTAGCGTAAGTTGCTTGCTTATTTATTTCCTTGTTGTCTTGTTTATTTCTTTGCTTGTAGTCAGTGCTGTTCTTTTTCCGCGGTTTGCTAGTGGCTGCAATAACTTTTTTTAACTAGGCCACAATACCCATGGGCTACATATTTACTGTAGTGACACTGGGCCTTCTACGGGCCGTAGAAACAATGGGCCTTCTACACGACGTAGAAACAATGGGCCTTCTACGGGTCGTATCATCAATGGGCCTTCTACGGGCCGTATTATCAATGGGCCTTCTACGGGCCGTATGATCGATTGCCCAAACATGGGCCAATAACATACCGCTTTATGGCCGTAAACGGGCTAGAGTTGGAATCGTCCGTTCATGGGCCGACCATAATGGGATGTCGTTAATCGGCCGTATTTGATGACGCTATGAAAACGGCCCGACGTATTAACGGGCCACAAACGGGCCGACTGTAAGCACGGGCTGAGTTTGGCCCACAAGCAGAAAATGAAAGTAACGGGCCGTAAGTAACCGAATGCTAGAAATGAGCCCAAGAATAAATGGGCTCTGAGAAGGCCGAAAGATAACATGGGCTGGAAACGGCCCAACGGAATAATGGGCCGTTAATGGGTATAAAGTGATACACTGTTCATTACGGGCCAGTTTTACCACGGGCCGTTAACGGGCCGAGGGTTACTAAGGGCCTCAGATGGGCCAAAAGACGTCATGGGCCATACATGGGCCGAATGTTAAAACGGGCTGGAATTATATTGGACGGCCCAGATGACGCTACTGGGCCTAATTCGGATAGGCCGTAAACGGGCCCTGGGTTAGCGGGCTGCAAATGGGCTATATGCGAACAGGCCGTTAACAGGCTTACTGTGGGCCAGCCCACCACCTTTTGACCAAGTCAAACGGGTCGGCCTTTTCACAGGAATGGGCCTCTGTTGGGCCGTGCCACGTGTCGACGTATCATAGGCGCTTTGGGTCCAATGAGTGGATGACATATGTCCCAACGGTGAGCCGACACGTGTTTCCTCCAGCCAATGATGATTTTACACGTGGAAAATACCCATTGGTCGGGGCTGTTAACGGGTTATCGGATCCAAAACCGGACCCGATAGCTTAACGGCGTTCCGTTACGGTGGATGCCACGTGTCGGTCACCCTTGACGAAAGCACTTCTGTGACGCGTAATTTATCGTCATGGAAGTGGACACTTCCGTGATGATAATTTTGGTAATATCATGGAACACTTCTATGACAGCACATGTATGACTATCTTGATTCGGTCATAAATTTGTCATGGATGTACATGCATGACAAAAAACGCGACCTACTGTGACAAACACGTATCATCACGGAAGTAAAAAAAATTGTAGTGCTACAGAGAGGTACGCTTCTATAATGCTTTAATAACTTGATTGATGAGAGAAAGGTGATCGAGATGGATCATGTTCCTGTGAAGAACATCCGCATCATCATGTTCTCATGAAGAACATGTCCAAATTTTAGTGTTGATACTTTGTACTAATGCACATGATCTTAAGGTTATAGATCCTTTCCGTGTTGATACTTTCTACTAATGCACATGATCTTAAGGTTATAGATCCTTTCAGTGTTGATACTTTCTACTATTTGGACATGTGCATGTTTATGGACATGTTGATCTTCAGCTGTTATACATGTGGTGCTATAGATGGCCACATTTCTCTCTTTCTATTGCAGGGAAACTCCGACTGGCCTATGTTTTGCCAGAATGTTGATTAATTTCTGCTCCGGCAAATTTCAGGCGCTCGATATGTCCTATTTTTAGCAAAGGTTCTGTGAAATTTTCCGTGAATTTTGGCACGACTTGTGCTAGAACGTAGGACATATCGAATGCCCGACATATTCTAGAAAGGTAATTAAACGACATTTAGACAAAACATAGGCCATTTTTCTGTCATTACTCGATATATGTAATGTTAATTGACTGATGCCTAGGGTTGACTTTCAGTCTGTTGGGGCTTCTTCTATGTCATTCAGTCTGTTCTTGATGGAAGGATCCTGACTGTTGTCGTGGGGGCCGTTTTCCCCTCTTCTCCTCGTGGTAGACCTTGGTAATGCAAGAGCGATGGGGGTGCGACCATCACTGATAGTTAAAATATCAGTGAGGGGGTGTGCATCATATATACCACCATATACAGTCGAAATATCAGAGAGGAAGAATCCTGACAGTTGTCGTGAGGGTCGCTTCTCCTTCTTTCCTGTGTGCTAGACATTTTGGTAATGCACTCGGGAAAGAAGGGAGGAGCAACCATTACCAACGGTCGAAATATAAGAGAGGGAGTGCCCACCATATACACCACCAGAGATGAGAGTTTTCCAATGGAGACTCTGCAGACCGAAAGTCAACCCGTGCGAATAATGATCTACGTGCTGAGTTTCTCGTATTTGCCATCAATTTTTTATCTTTTTATTATGAACACAACGAATGGATGACGATGATAAGATGCCCATGTGCGATGACTGTAATGACGACGGGGGTATGTGCGACATGTCTCACTTGGAAAACGGTAGATGCTTCGCCCTCACGCTGAAGGAGGGCTTCGGATTTTTTACGGTATGTAACTTTAGCTGCATTTATTTCTTCTTAATTAAGCATGACTTCAGATTTTTTTCTTTAACGTGTAATTTCCATTTTTTATGATTCAACTAGTGCATCCCCTGCTATGCAAGACCTTATGTCTTAAACAAGCTCTCTTTGAAGAGAGGGAAAAGGTGGATACAAAGAAAGCTCATGTTAAGACATGCATAGTTTCATTTTTTAGGTTAAGATCTTAAATCAAGTAGGTCACACACACTTTGGTTGTTCAAATTGGAAATGATTATGCAAGGCCTGCGGATTTCACGAGGGTACGAAAATAACCTTCAATATTTGCAGTCCTCAAGATGATCCTCATCATAAAGACATTTGGGTGAATCCGGACATGATTCCAATTCTACCTCCGTTTGAGTTTGATAAATAATCTATATTGCTTATTTAAAAATAGTTATTATTCATCCCTACTAAAGTTGTTTATTTATAATTAAATACGTATTTCCATGCTTCGAGAGATACAAGAATGATAGTAGACGAGACCTAATACAGTTATGGCTAAGAGCTAACTTGGGAGGAGAAGAATTCTCTTGTCTCCTTAGTTAGTGATGTTCTGACTTTTAAGATCATTTATGGAGCTGGCCAAAATTATAGTGAATACGTGCCACTAGTCCACGAGTTGAGCGATGGTAACATTCGCGTAAATATCATGGTAAGAATTTGTACTTTTGTGTCACTAGTCCATCTTTTTCATACATTCTTCTTATGTACACTACATTATTAACTATGTTATTTCATGTTCTTCAACGGAAACTACCGGATGATGTTGTGCCTCCGCTGATGTATGTCGAAGGTGAGATGACAATTGTTAGCGTACATCCATGAACGGAGTGTATCGAATGTGCATACTTGAATTCTCAAGCAGATGGAGGCCTCAAAATCGGAGGATGGAGAAAAATATTGAATGACCGCAGCCCATAAATAGGAGATCAATGGACTTTCCTCTTTTACTCCCAAGCTCAAATGCTCCCTCATGAATAGTAAACTCGAAAAAAAATAAAAAAAAATAAAAAATTCTGAAAATTTTTGTGGTAATTTTTGACAAATGTTTTGCATGCATACCAAAATTCAGCACGAAATGACATTAGTGGAAGTCAAGGCAAAAAAAGCAAAATCAGCAATCCAAAATGTCTTCAAAACTAGCATTTTTGGAGCATCGATTTTGTTTTTTCGCCACGACTTCCACCGATGTCATTTCGCGCTGAAATTTTGCATGCATACAAAACATTTGTCAAAGTTTACAAAAAAATCAGATTTTTTTGATTTTTTTATTGTTTATTTTCAATTTAACTGTTCATGAGGGAGCATTTGAGCTCGGGAGCAAATACTCCACGTCCACTGGTGGATCTCTTTGCTCCATAATGGATATGGAGGCTTTTTCTGTTTTATACTATTTTACCTAAGAGAGAGGAGTTGCTCGTAGTACTTGTCATGTGCTAGGAAGTTATTTACCTAGAATGATAACAATTAGCTAGTAGTGGTTAACTTATGATGATCATTATGGTGAGACATTGTTATATCACTACAATGATGATGAGTTGTTATATCACTACGATGATGATGAGTTGTTATATCATTACTACTATACAAAAATTTGTATAAGGGTGTATAAATGTAGTATAAATATGAAGAAATGAAATACACACGTATAGTAATGGTCTGGGATAATAACCAGTGTTGCTGCTATTTTGAAGTAGCATGGGTCCTACCCCATGCTACTTCTAACATGGGGTAAGGCTTGCGCTACTACTAACATGTTAGCTGTAGCGCGGGCCCCCACACTACTACTAGGGTTTTCTCTACTAGTGTATAATTCCTCCCCTCCGGCCTTTCTCTAGCGAATTTCTTCGAGAATTTCAAAATTGATTGACACATTTGCTAAATTCAGTTGATTAACGTTTAGCCAATGTGTTTTCATTGAGTATACATTTTTTCCAAGAAGTTATATATCCTTATATCAATAAAGTACTTCACTTCGTTAGCTACAGAATATTGACAGCCTAAACCTGAAAAAGAATCATTTTTTGGATATAAATAATTGTAAAATCTCCATTTCAGTTCCAAATTATTAAATCGTTGGAATCGCAACCTCAAAATATGTAACAGTACAATCATCATTAGATGGTTCCATAAGTAGTTTTGGGTGACATGATTGCCATGAACTAAGGAAGATTACAATAATCACAATCTAACACGTTCAACTTTACTATGCTGATCGAAAACCTTTACACACAAAGTATTATAAATGGATAACAAATCCATTATAAATAGATAATAAAACAATATTTTAATGACATGGCATTAAGGTGATCACATTGGTGTCACATAAACTTGGGCATTCTTCGCGTCGGGCCGGGTTTCAAAAAGACCGACTCCCAAATCCCAAGCCCAGGCCCGACTCGGCCCACAGCCTGGCAAAATGCCTACTTTTTGTATTTTAAATAATAAAATAACTATTTTGGGGGATTAATACCATAATGATATCCTATATTTATATTAAAAACTTGAAAAATCATGTTTTGTTGGGCTTTTACCGAGCTTCACGCTGGAAAGTGAGTCCCAAGCCCAGCCCGGACATCGGGCTTCGGTCGGGCTTGTCGGGCCGGGCCAGCCATGCCCAGGTTTATTGTCACTGTCACCCCAAAGCATTCGAGAAAAACAACAGATGATGAATTATTGGTTCTCAAAATAATCGATGGCTGCGCTTCAAATGGTAATAGAGCTTAAGGTTCAAATATAGACTTTATCTTGTTGAGAAGTGGATATTATGACGTATATTTGTTCAAACTTTGATCTAGACAGGAAAGTAACCGACAAGAACAAACTGTAACAACTCAATCTACTAGAAAGAAAGAAAAAACAAAAAGAATGGAACACATGTTTGTGATACGTCTCCGTCGTATCTACTTTTCCAAACACTTTTGCCCTTGTTTTGGACTCTAACTTGCCTGATTTGAATGGAACTAACCCGGACTGACGCTGTTTTCAGCAGACTTTCCCTGGTGTTATTTCTGTGCAGAAACAAAAGTTCTCGGAATGACCTGAAACTCCACGGAACATCTATTTGGAAAATAAGAAAAATACTGGAAGAAAAATCCATGTCAGGGGGCCCACACCCTGTCCACGAGGGTGGGGGCGCGCCCCCTGCCTCGTGGGCCCCCTGACGCTCCACCGACCTCAACTCCAACTCCATATATTCACTTTCGGGGATAAAAAATCAGAGAGAAGGATTCATCGCGTTTTACGATACGGAGCCGCCGCCAAGCCCTAAAACCTCTCGGGAGGGCTGATCTGGAGTCCGTTCGGGGCTCCGCAGAGGGGGATTCGTCGCCGTCGTCATCATCAACCATCCTCCATCACCAATTTCATGATGCTCACCGCCGTGCGTGAGTAATTCCATCATAGGCTTGCTGGACGGTGATGGGTTGGATGAGATCTATCATGTAATCGAGTTAGTTTTGTTATGATTTGATCCCTAGTATCCACTATGTTCTGAGATTGATGTTACTATGACTTTGCTATGCGTAATGCTTGTCACTAGGGCCCTAGTGCCATGATTTCAGATCTGAACTTATTATGTTTTCATGAATATATGTGAGTTCTTGATCCTATCTTGCAAGTCTATAGTCACCTACTATGTGTTATGATCCGGCAACCCCGAAGTGACAATAATCGGGACCACTCCCGATGATGACCATAGTTTGAGGAGTTCATGTATTCACTATGTGCTAATGCTTTGTTCTGGTACTCTATTAAGAGGAGGCCTTAATATCCCTTAGTTTCCATTAGGACCCCGCTGCCACGGGAGGGTAGGACAAAAGATGTCATGCAAGTTCTTTTCCATAAGCACATATGACTATATTCGGAATACATGCCCATATTACATTGATGAATTGGAGCTAGTTCTGTGTCACCCTATGTTATGACTGTTACATGATGAACTGCATCCGGCATAATTCTCCATCACCGATCCAATGCCTACGAGCTTTTCATATATTGTTCTCCGCTTATTTACTTTTCCGTTGCTACTGTTACAATCACTACAAAACACCAAAAATATTACTTTTGCTACCGGTACTTTTGTTACCGTTACCACTACTATCATATTACTTTGCTACTAAACACTTTGCTGCAGATATTAAGTTATCCAGGTGTGGTTGAATTGACAACTCAACTGCTAATACTTGAGAATATTCTTTGGCTCCCCTTGTGTCGAATCAATAAATTTGGGTTGAATACTCTGCCCTCGAAAACTGTTGCGATCCCCTATACTTGTGGGTTATCAAGACTATTTTCTGGTGCCGTTGCCGGGGAGCATAGCTCTATTCTTTGAGTCACTTGGGATTTATATCTGCTGGTCACTATGAAGAACTTGAAAGACGAGAAAACAAAAATTTATCCCTCAACTACGAGGGGAGGTAAGGAACTGCCATCTAGCTCTGCACTTGATTCACCTTCTGTTTTGAGTAAGCTTGCGACACCTAAACCTGCTTCTGCTATTCGTTCTAATACGTCGCATGTTATTGATGATGCCACTTCTGCTATGCATGATACTTATGATGAAACTACTTCTACGCTTGATACTACTGTGCCACTTAGTGAATTTATTGATGACCAAATTCCTAGGGCTAGAGAGAAAGAAATTATTGAAACTGATTACATTGATGAAAGTGATGATGAAGACTCTCCCGTTATTCCTGAGGGTTATGTTTTTGAAAAAGAAGCTACTTTAGCTATTTTAGCTTGCAAAGATAGATATGAGCTCAAGAGGTTATTAGCTAAATGGAAGCAGCAATCTCTTAATGCTAGAATGGAACCTGACCCTGCTTTTGCTACTTCACCTATCTGTGTTACCGACAAGGATTATGAATTCTCTGTTGATCCTGATATAATAACTTTGGTTGAATCTGATCCTTTTCAAGGCTATGAATCTGAAACTGTTGTGGCACATCTTACTAAATTAAATGATATAGCCACCCTGTTCACTAATGATGAGAAATCCCGCTACCTTTATATCCTTAAAATATTTTTGTTCTCGATAAAGGGTGATGCTAAGATATGGTTCAATTCTCTTGATCCTGGTTGTGTGCGTAGTCCCCAGGATATGATTTATTACTTCTCTGCTAAATATTTCCCTGCTCATAAGAAACAAGCTGCTTTAAGGGACATATATAATTTTGTGCAAATTGAAGAAGAGATTCTCCCACAAGCTTGGGGGAGGCTTCTCCAATTACTTAATGCTTTGCCTGATCATCCTCTTAAGAAAAATGAATTACTTGATATCTTTTATAATGGGCTAACCGATGCTTCCAGAGATTACCTGGATAGTTGTGCTGGTTCTGTTTTCAGGGAAAGAACACCGGATGAAGCTGAAGTTCTATTGAATAATATGTTGACAAATGAAAATAATTGAACACTTCATGAGCCTATTCCTAAACCAACTCCGAAGAAGAGAGGTGTTCTATTTCTCAATCCTGAAGATATGCAAGAGGCAAAGAAATCTATGAAAGAAAAGGGTATTAAAGCTGAAGATGTTAAGAATTTACCTCCTCTTGAAGAAATACGTGGTCTTAATTTACCGCATGTTGAAGAAACATATGATCTTAATCCTTCGCCTATTGAAGAAGCTCATGGTCTTGATAACCCGACACAGGTAGTAAAGGTAAATTCTCTCTATAGATATGATAAAGCTAAACTCCCTCCTACTAAGATTGCTAGCCAATGTTTGGATGAGTTTGATAACTTTATGGTTAAGCAAGAAGATTTCAATGCTTATTTTGGTAGACAATTAAAACAAAATGCTTATATGATTGAACACTTGGGTGACTATATGGCTAATGTTAAAGGTGAACTTAAACTCATTACGAAATATGCTTCTATGGTTACCACTCAAGTAGAACAAGTACTTAAATCTCAGAATGATTTGCTCAATGAATTAAATAGTAAGAATAATGATTATGCTGTTAGAGTGGCTACTAGAACTGGTAGAATGACTCAGGAACCTTTGTATCCTGAAGGCCACCCTAAGAGAATTGAGCACGATTCTTAGAGAAATAATATTGACACAGCTAGTCCTTCTAAAAAGAAGAAAAAGAAAAATGATAGGACTTTGCATGCTCCTAGTGAACCTATTGCTGAACCACCTGAGAATCCAAATGATATTTCTATTTCTGATGCTGAAACACAATCTGGTAATGAGCATGAACCTAGTGATAATGTTAATAATGATGTTCATGATGTTCCTCAACCTAGTAATGATAATGATGTAGAAATTGAACCTGTTGTTGATCTTGATAACCCACAATCAAAGAATCAACGTTATGATAAGAGAGATTTTGTTGCTAGGAAACATGGTAAAGAAAGAGAACCGTGCGTTCAGAAACCCATGCCTTTTCCTCCGAAACCATCCAAGAAAAAGGATGATGAGGATTTTGAGCACTTTGCTGGAATGATTAGACCTATCTTCTTGCGTATGCGTATGCTAAGTATATGAAGGATATCATCACTAATAAAAGAAATATACCGGAAGCCGAAATTTCCACCATGCTTGCTAATTACACTTTTAAGGGTGGAATACCAAGGAAACTTGGAAATCCAGGAGTACCAACTATACCATGCTCTATTAAAAGAAACTATGTTAAAAGTGCTTTATGTGATCTTGGAGCCGGTGTTAGTGTTATGCCTCTCTTTTTATATCGTCGACTTGGCTTGAATAAGTTGACACCTACTGAAATCTCTTTGAGCATGGCTGATAAATCAACTGCTATACCTGTCGGTATTTGTAAGGATGTGCCTGTTGTGGTTGCAAACGTTACTATTTTAACGGACTTTGTTATTCTTGATATTCCCGAGGACGATAGTATGTCTATTATTCTTGGAAGACCTATTTTGAATACTGCAGGGGCTGTTATTGATTGCAACAAAGGCAATGTCACTTTTCATGTTAATGGTAATGAGCATACGGTACACTTTCTGAGGAAACAACCTCAAGTTCATAGTATCAACTCTATTGGAAAAATTCCATCGATTATATTTGGAGGTTTTGAATTTCCTCTACCTACTGTCAAGAAGAAATACGATATTCTTATTATTGGGGATGTGCATATCCCCGTTGAGGTAACATAGTGTTATTCAAAATTTCTCCGGTTCCATGTTATTCGGAATGAGTTTGTTAACAAGACTTGATCAACCTTGTTAGTGGATTCCTTTTGATGAGCATGAGATGGATGAAATTAGAAGGCACAACCTTCTGTACCCTCTCTCCACTTTCTGTTATTTAGTTGAAATAAAGTAAAAATAGTACTTTTCTGTCTGTTTTTTGATTTATCCGTGCAATATAAAAATATCCTGAAAATAAAAGTTCTCCAAATGCCCTGAAAATGAAATATGATTTTTTCCTGGAATATTTGAGAATATCTGGCACTAAGAACGCAGCAGGAGGGGCAAGCACCTGGCCACGAGGGTGGAGGGCGCGCCCTACCCCCTGGGCGTGCCCCCCTGCCTCGTGGGCCCACGGTGGCTCCCCTCCACTTATTCCTGCACCCACACACTTCTTCTTCCTCCCAAAAAATTCACCATCCAGCTCAAGCACAAGTTCTAGCTCATTTTGCTGCGATTTTTGATCTCCTTGCTCAAAGCACCTCTCACAAAACTGCTTGGGGAGATTGTTCCTTGGTATTGACTCCTCCATTGGTCCAATTAGTTTTTGTTCTAGTGCTCTATTCATTGCAAATTTGTGCTGCCTAGGTGACCATGTTCTTGAGCTTGCATATCAAATTCATATGGTTCCAAGTAGTTCTAATGCATGATATAGGCTCTAGGCACTTGTAGGAGTAGTTGCTATCAATTTTGTTGAGATTGGTTCACTTTTATTTGAAGTTGCTAAAAAATTCAGAAAATTTCAGAAGTAATGAAGAGATTTTTGAGGGGATCATCGAGCCGAAGCTCGAAGGAAAAGCAAAGTGAAGAAGCACAGAGGCCCAAATATAATTTGCCTCGCACCGCGGAGGTCCGGCCGTGTGAATGGCCTTCCAATGATTTCTTGAGAGAAGCCGGGATTTATGATGATTTTTATGAATTGGCTGAGAATGCAGGCCTCACCGACTTCCTCCGCGACCAACGCAATCAGTATCTCTTACTCACTAATACTTTTGTGCAAAACTTCTACTATTTTCCTAAGGAATCACCTCCTTCAGTAGAGTTTCATTTATATGATGTTGTTAAGAAGATGCCACTAGAAGAATTTGGCAAGATTTGCAAAAATACCTTTTGAGGGTAGTTTAGATGAACCACATCATAAAGATGTGGATGGGTTTATTGACACTATCACTGTGGGGGAAACTAGGAAGATTTCCGATGCAAGAATCACTAGCATACATTATCCTGTTTTATGCTACTTTGCCATATTTGCTAGTCGTTGCTTAATTGGTCGCGGAAACTGTGGAAACCTTAGTGTTCCTGACATTATCATTTTGTTCCATGGTTTATTCTGCGAAAACACTGTTAGTATGGGTGGTATTATTGCCAAACAGTTAAGTCTGAACCGTACAAAGGGGCCCATCTTTGGAGGTATCTATGCTTCATGCCTAGCTGCACATTTTAACATACCTATTAGGCACTATGAAAAAGAAGAAAAATTGCTGCCCACAGCTTATTTAGACTATAAGAGTATGGTAGCGCATGACTTTATTGTTAAGAATAGGGAAGGAGCGCTTAAATACAAATTGTTCTTCGATAAACATCACCCTGAGACTATTACCTTGCCTGCTCCCTCCTTGTTTAATTTATCTGAAGGTCTGTATCTCGTTCCGTTGGCGGCCATTCACGCCCACCGGAACCCTACACCAGCCACGGAGCCGGAACCACAATCTGAACCTCCACGATAGTCTAACTATTATTGGGATCCAGAGATGATTTCTAACCAGTGGCAATCAGAGTCTTTTTCATCTCAGTACGACCCCAGCTACAACTATGGATATCCACCAGGCCATCCGTGGCAATAAACCAACTTAGGCCAAAAGCCTAAGCTTGGGGGAGTACGTATCTCTCACCGACATTACATTTATGTTCACACACTCATTGCTAGATGTCGGTGCTACTACCTTTTCATTGTAATATCCATGCTAGTTTATTTTATTTTTCCTGCTTTCTTCTTGTGTGTTTGTTAAACCTTAAGAAAAAAAACCAAAAAAATTGGTAGTAACTTTTAGTTACTTTACTTTTCTTGCTGTAGTAGTAATAATTAAAAAGAAAACCCAAAAATATTTCCTGTTCTTCTTTTGCTTGTTGGGAGCTTTCCCGTGTAAATAGCTTTATTTCTTTTATTTTCTTTCGGGGTCGATAGGAGAAGACCATAATGAAATTGTTGAAGTGGCTCTTATATGCATTATTGTTTAAATTAACCAAGAGCCCATATTGCCTTGTCTTCTCCTGTTTATTGAATGCTCGCAGATTCCAGCTTAGTCCAATGCACGTGCACTCTTATTATGAATAAACATGTTTGCAATGACAATTAGAGATCATAGTTGCTTATGCCATGCTTGATTAGCTATGAGTTATAATGGTTTACCTTGCGTGCTAACATGCTATTAAAATGGTTGTGATGTGGTATAGTGGGGTGGTATCCTCCTTTGAATGATTTAAGTGACTCGACTTGGCACATGTTCACGCATGTAGTTGAAACAAATCAACATATCCTCCACGATATTTATGTTCATGGTGGATTATATCCTACTCATGCTTATTCTCAATGTTTATTAATTTTAATGCATGTTCATGACTGTTGTCGCTCTCTAGTTGGTCGCTTCCCAGTCTTTTGCTAGCCTTCACTTGTACGAAGCGGGAATACTGCTTGTGCATCCAATCCCTTAAACCCCAAAGTTATTCCATATGAGTCCACTATATCTTCCTATATGCGGCATCTACCTGCTATTCCAAGTAAATTTGTATGTGCCAAACTCTAAACCTTCAAATGAAATTCTGTTTTGTATGCTCGAATAGCTCATGTATCAACTAGGGTTGTCCGTATCTTCCATGCTAGGCGGGTTATTCTCAAGAGGAGTGGACTCCGCTCCTCATTCACGAGAAAATGGCTGGTCACCGGGATGCCCAGTCCCATGCTTTATGCAAACTTAAATCAAAATAATTGCAAACAAAACTCCCCCTGGGACTGCTGCTAGTTGGAGGCACTCGTTGTTTCGAGCAAACCATGGATTGATGCTTGTTTGTGGAGGGGGAGTATAAACTTTACCATTCTGTTTGGGAACCGCCTATAATGTGTGTAGCATGGAAGATATCGCCATCTCTTGGTTGTTATGTTGACAATGAAAGTATGCCGCTCAAAATATTATTTATCTCTATTTCTAAACCGAGCTCTGGCACCTCTACAAATCCATGCTTCCCTCTGCGAAGGGCCTATCTATTTACTTTTATGTTGAGTCATCACCCTCTTATTAAAAAGCACAAGCTGGAGAGCACTGCTGTCATTTGCATCCATTACTATTAATTTATATTGGGTACGACTATGACTGGATCTCTTTTACCATGAATTACAATGTCTAGTCAGTCCTTGATCTTTAAAGGTGCTCTGCATTTATGTTTTGCGGTCTCAGAAAGGGCTAGCGAGATACCATCTTATTATATCATATCATGATTGTTTTCGGAAAGTGTCATCGGAGATTTATTATTATCGCTCGCTAGTTGATTATGCCAATGATATGAGTAAACATGAGACCTAAGAGTTATATATTATGAATGTGGTTAGTCATAATCTTTGCTGAAAACTTGAATGCTGGCTTTACATATTTGCAACAACAAGAGCAAATAGAGTTTGTAAAAGTTTTTCTTTATCACTTTCATTTTATCAACTGAATTGCTTGAGGACAAGCAAAGGTTTAAGCTTGGGGGAGTTGATACGTCTCTGTCGTATCTACTTTTCCAAACACTTTTGCCCCTGTTTTGGACTCTAACTTGCACGATTTGAATGGAACTAACCCGGACTGACGTTGTTTTCAGCAGACTTTCCATGGTGTTATTTATGTGCAGAAACAAAAGTTCTCAGAATGACGTGAAACTCCACGGAACATCTATTTGGAAAATAAGAAAAATACTGGAAGAAAAATCCATGTCAGGGGGCCCACACCCTGTCCACGAGGGTGGGGGCACGCCCCCTGCCTCGTGGGCCCCCTGACGCTCCACCGACCTCAACTCCAACTCCATATATTCACTTTCAGGGAGAAAAAAATCAGAGAGAAGGATTCATCGCGTTTTACGATATGGAGCCGCCGCCAAGCCCTAAAACCTCTCGGGAGGGCTGATCTGGAGTCCGTTCGGGGCTCCAGAGAGGGGGATTCGTCGCCGTCGTCATCATCAAACATCCTCCATCACCAATTTCATGATGCTCACCGTCGTGCGTGAGTAATTCCATCATAGGCTTGCTGGACGGTGATGGGTTGGATGAGATCTATCATGTAATCGAGTTAGTTTTGTTAGGGTTTGATCCCTAGTATCCACTATGTTCTGAGGTTGATGTTGCTATGACTTTGCTATGCTTAATGCTTGTCACTAGGGCCGGAGTGCCATGATTTCAGATCTGAACCTATTATGTTTTCATGTATATATGTGAGTTCTTGATCCTATCTTGCAAGTCAATAGTCACCTACTATGTGTTATGACCCGGCAACCCCGAAGTGACAATAATCGGGACCACTCCCGGTGATGACCATAGTTTGAGGAGTTCATGTATTCACTATGTGCTAATGCTTTGTTCCGGTACTCTATTAAAAGGAGGCCTTAATATCCCTTAGTTTTCATTAGGACCCTGCTGCCACGGGAGGGTAGGACAAAAGATGTCATGCAAGTTCTTTTCCATAAGCATGTATGACTATATTCGGAATACATGCCTACATTACATTGATGAATTGGAGCTAGTTCTATGTCACCCTATGTGATGACTGTTACATGATGAACCGCATCCGGCGTAATTCTCCATCACCGATCCAATGCCTACGAGCTTTTCATATATTGTTCTCCGCTTATTTACTTTTCCGTTGCTACTGTTACAATCACTACAAAACACCAAAAATATTACTTTTGCTACCGTTACTTTTGTTACCGTTACCACTACTATCAATTACTTTGCTACTAAACACTTTGCTGCAGATATTAAGTTATCTAGGTGTGGTTGAATTGACAACTCAACTGCTAATACTTGAGAATATTCTTTGGTCCCCTTGTGTCGAATCAATAAATTTGGGTTGAATATTTTACCCTCGAAAACTGTTGCGATCCCCTATACTTGTGGGTTATCAGTTTGCGCGGCAACTGATACGTCTCCACCGTATCTACTTCTCCAAACACTTTTACTCTTGTTTTGGACTCTAATTTGCATGATTTGTGTGGAACTAACCCAGATTTATTCAACATTTTTATTGTGTATTGAAAAGTGATTGTTATCTTTAGACCCTTTTAGACCCTTGTGCATCACGTGCTGAAGTATCCCTTTAGACCATTCTTGAGCATCTTCAGAGTCATTTAAGATGTGTTATCTTTTTGGAAATATGAAGTCTGCTAAACATTATGTGGTTCAGTTATAACCGTGTGCACCAAGTACTGTTAGGATAGATAGGATATCTTTGGGTTTAGTTGGAATCTATCTTTATCTCTCTCGGTTGGCGCCAGCTACCACGACTTTTAACCTACGAGAGATGGGTCTCTCCCCAATCAATATAAACACAACGCGACCCTGTGTATAAGGTAGAGACACTTACACAATTGACATGGTAATCAGAGCCACCCTCTTCCCCTACATTTAGCAACCATCTTCTCCATCGTATCGACCAAAAAACATCTGCGGCACCACCCAGCTTTCCATCCGCCATGTCTTCCTCTAGCCAAATGACCTCCACCGGTCTGAACAATACCATCTCCGAGCCTCTCACAAGAACTAACTATATTCTATGGAGAGTACAAGCTTGCTCCCAAATCACGGGAGCAGGGTTATATGGGTACATAGATCGAACCATCCGCGAGCCTTCAGAAACTAGCACTACCAAAAGCTCTGAAAGGAAGGATCAAACCGCTCCTAATCATGCCTATAGCCCTTGGCTCATACAAGATCAACAGATTGTTGCCTATTTGCTCTGCAACCTTTCCAAAGAAGTACTTGTGCAAGTAGCTTCCCTAGAAACTTCTCATGCCATCTGGTCCACTCTATCAAATATGTTCTCCGACCAGTCCAGAACCTGTGCCAACAATTTTCGTATATCCCTCACCAATGCCCAGGAAGATTCTTAAAGTGCCACCGCTTACTTCGGGCACATGCGTGCTCTCTCGGATGAACTGGCGGCGGCTAGGAAACTCATCACCGAGGATGGGCTGATCTCGTTCATCATCGCGGGATTAGACATGGATCATCAACCCCTTACCTCGGCTCTAGATGTGCACGCTGACCCTCTTTCCACAAATGAGCTCCTTGGCATGATCTCCAACTTCGACCAAAGAATGGAGATGTTCCAAGGAACCGGACTAGGTGCCTTCAAATCCTCTGCAAAAGCTGCCTCTCGAGGTCATGGTGGCCCTCCCAAAAACTACCGGAACTCATCCAAAGGTAGGAGTGGGGGTATCACGGTGATATCGACGGTGGTGGTGGCGACCAGTACCCGAACGGCGGCGGTGGTGGTGGAGGCCACTACTAGAACGGCGGCGGCAAAAACTATCAGCAGCGTCCCTCCTACACCGACAGCAGGGGCGCCCCTTCCAAGTCTACGATGAGTATGAGAATAAGTGTCAAATTTGTAAAAATAATAATCATATAGGAAAGGATTGTGACTGGTGTTACGCTGTGAACAATTCTAAACGCAAAAAAGTTACAGCCGCCGCGGACACGTCATGTGATATTGATACAAATTGATACGCCGATACCGGCACCTCCGATCATCTGCATCGGGATAATCATCGCTTGGTCTGTTGCGATCCTCTCCGGGATTGGCACCGCGTCAGCACTGTAGTAGTAGCGGCTCTCCACCAGCTGTGTGCTGCCAACCAGCGACTGACGCGCGGCAGGACGCAGGCCAACCAACAGCGCCATGTGTGCCCCGCCAATCTATGGGTGACACGCGGCTAGATGCAGGCAGTCTAGCCCCCACGCGCGCGTCGTCACCCACAGACCAGCCGACCATGCGGTTCGGCACGGATCTGCATATCCACACCAGGCGGGCCTGGTGCCAATCTGAGGCAGACGCAGGATCCCATCCCGATTTGACTGCAGACTCGCCCGGATCTTCTATGCCATCCATAGCTGTGTCTTAACTGATTTCAGCCGTTGCCGATTCAGCTGGAGGATCGGCTTTGGGATTGCAGCACCCAGTGGTCCAGTAGCAGATCTCTGGATCATCTGTTCCTGGATCTCATGTTCCCAATCCTGCTGCACAACCACAACAACAACTCACTCCACCACGCACAAGACTCCAAGCAGGGGTATATTTCCTTTGCTGTAAATAAAGTGTGTCAATTCCTTCATCCTCCTACCACTGCACATTGGACTGCTGCAAAATGCATACTGAATTATGTGAAGAACACCTTCAGTGTTGGTCTTACATTCAACAAGTCACCATCTACCCTTGTTAGTGTCTCCTCTGACTCTGATTGGGCAGGATGCTTACACTAGTGCAGAACCGGGCTTTAGCACCGGTTCGTAAGGGCCTTTAGTGCCGGTTCTGCAACCGGCACTAAAGGGTGGGGACTAAAGGCCCCCCCTTTAGTACTGGTTCAGCACGAGCCGCCACTAAAGGGCCACCACGTGGCACGAGCCAGGGCCGGGGGCGGGGAGACCTTTAGTACCGATTTGTAACACCAACCGGTACTAAAGGTTGGGGGGTTTTGGTTTTATTTTTTATTTTTCCTTTAATTTTGTGTTTTCCATTTAATTTAGAGATTGTTTTTACATTATAATGAGTTGTTAAATCACTAGGTGAAAGTACCCGGATTAGTTTGAAGTGGATATAGATCGTCCTAATAAGTGATCAAGTAATATGGATATGGCATATTACTTGATCACTTAGCTAGGATCCATATCCTGTTGAAACTAATCCGCGGTTTCTTTCATAAATGATATAATAACTCCTCATCATCATCATCATATTAATATAAAAACTCGTGTATCATATCATCACGAACAACACTAGCTAGCTAATAATCATCATAGTCATCATTACGACCAATATAAGTGATCAAGCAAAGATATCATCGAGTTCAACATGGTCATGAGATTATAAAGCATTCATAAGACCACAAAAGCAAATCACTTTGAGATTAAGTTCAGGACGAAGAACACGGACATGAGAGGAAGTACTAAGAGCATGAACTAGCTAATCACTCCTGCTGCTCTCTCTCTCTCTCATGTAAAATAGCATAGAACATGTGTAGCTCTTCCGATTCATCATATTGGAGCATGCAGATGAACATGTCTCCTAATTGTGGGTTGCGCTTCTCATTGCTGCCCCCTAGTACTTCTCTGCGATCCTTCACAATTTTGCTCCAGTCTTTCACTATTAAGCATTCCTCGGTTTGAAACCTGAATGCACTCATGTGCAATGTAGGATGTCTTGGCCGTAAGCTAACCATTGACATGCAACCTTTAGTACCGATCCACTGAGGCACAACTATCATCGGGAGTCCCTGTTGAAGAACATCGTATAGTATAACAAACTTAGCAATGAAGTTTAGCTTGAAAATAATGTATGCAAAAGATGCCCTGAGGACAAATAGTAAAAATCTTACCATCTTGCCTAAATAGATGTGACCATAGTTCAATATGAACACTATTGGTCGCACGCTTTGAGTACTAAGATTTTCAAATTCAGGAAAATAATTTCTCTTGACAGCATCAAGATCCTCAAGCCATGAAACATAATGACTTATCTCCTCGTAGTTTAGTTCAGCCCCGGGATAGTGGACGGTCCTGTCTTCCAACCGCCGGACATGTTTGCTTGAATGGAAATAAGCTGTCAATAGAAATAAGTTGTCAACTATTTTTGAATAAACAATATCGGAGACATAAATATGGTTGAGAAACTCACATAATGGTTGAACTGGAGTGATAACCCACAAGTATAGGGGATCAATTGTAGCCTCTTTCGAGAAGTAAGAGTGTCGAACCCAACGAGGAGTTAAAGGTAGAACAAATATTCCCTCAAGTTATATCGACCACCGATACAACTCTACGCACGCTTAGCGTTTGCTTTACCTAGAACAAGTATGAAACTAGAAGTACTTTGTAGGTGTTGTTGGATAGGTTTGCAAGATAATAAAGAGCACGTAATTAAAAACTAGGGGCTGTTTAGATAAATACACAATAAGGTAAATATAGCGAGTGTGGAGAAGTGGTGGTAGGAGTTGCGAAATTGTCCCTAAGCAATTGACTACTTTACTAGACTGATAGCAAGTTCTATGTGGGAGAGGCCACTGCTAGCATGTCATCCCTGACTTGGAATTCTATGCACTTATGATTGGAACTATTAGCAAGCATCCGCAACTACTAACGTTCATTAAGGTAAACCCAACCATAGCATTAAGATATATTGGTCCCCCTTCAATCCCGTATGCATCAATTACTATGCTAGGTAGAAGCTTCTGTCACTCTTGCCTCCAATACATAGTCCTATCAACATACAACTAACCCTATGGTGTGATCCACACGCGCGCTCATATCATGGGCACCAAAGGACAGGAACATAACCACAAGCAAATTAAATCAATCATAGCAATTCATCAACAACCGATAGGACAACGAAAATCTACTCAAACATCATAGGATGGCAACACATCATTGGATAATAATATGAAGCATAAAGCACCATGTTCAAGTAGATGGTATAGCGGGTTGCGGGAGAGTGGACCGCTGTAGATAGAGGGGGGAAGGTGATGGAGATGTTGTTGAAGATGGCGGAGGTGTTGGTGAAGATCGCGGTGATGATGATGGTGGCCACGGCAGCGTTCCGGTGCCACCGGAAGAGAGGGGGAGAGGGGCCCCCTTCTTCTTCTTCTTCTTCCTTGACCTCCTCCCTAGATGGGTGAAGGGCTTCCCCTCTGGTCCTTCGCCTCCATGGCATGGGAGGGGCGAGAGCCCCTCAGAGATTGGATCTGTCTCTCTGTCTCTCTTTGTTTTTGCGTTCCCGTATTCTGCCATTTCGCCGTTCCTTATATATCCGGAGATCCGTAACTCCGATTGGATTGAAACCTTCGCCAAGATTTTTTTTCTTCTGAAAATTAGCTTTCTTGCGGCCATAGAAGAGCAGCAACCGCCTTACGAGGGGCCCACGAGGGTCAGGGGCGCGCCCCTGCCTCGTGGCCACCTCGGGCACCGTCTCGCGTTGATTCTTCCTCCCATATTTCCCAAATATTCCAAAAATATTCTCTGTCCGTTTTTATTCCGTTTGGATTCCGTTTGATATGGGGTTTCTGCGAAACATAAAACATGCAACAAACAGGAACTGGCACTGGGCACTGGATCAATATGTTAGTCCCATAAATAGTATCAAAAGTTGCCAAAAGTATATGGAAGTTGTATAATATTGGCATGGAACAATCAAAAATTATAGATACGAAGGAGACGTATCAGCATCCCCAAGCTTAATTCTTGCTCGTCCTCGAGTAGGTAAATGAAGAAAAAGATAATTTTTGATGTGGAATGCTACCTAGCATAATCTTGATCATATATCTAATCATGGCATGAATATTAAGACACGAGTGATTCAAAGCAATAGTCTATCATTTGACATTAAGACAATAATACTTCAAGCATACTAATAAAGCAATCATGTCTTTTCAAAATAACATGGACAAAGAAAATTATCCCTACAAAATCATATAGTCTGGCTATGCTCCATCTTCACCACACAAAATATTCAAATCATGCACAACCCCGATGACAAGCCGAGCAATTGGTTCATACCTTTTAACGCGCTTCAGCCTTTTCAACCCTCACGCAATACATGAGTGCAAGCCATGGACATAGCACTATGGGTGGAATAGAATATGATGATGGAGGTTGTGTGGAGAAGGCAAAAAAGGAGAAAGTCTCACATCGACGCGGCTAATCAACGGGCTATGGAGATGCCCATCAATTGATGTCAATGTGAGGAGTAGGGATTGCCATGCAACGGATGCACTAGAGCTATAAGTGTATGAAAGCTCAAACTGGAAACTAAGTGGGTGTGCATCCAACTTGCTTGCTCATGAAGACCTCGGGCATTTGAGGAAGCCCATCATCGGAATATACAAGCCAAGTTCTATAATGAAAATTCCCACTAGTATATGAAAGTGATAACTCAAGAGACTCTCTATATGAAGAACATGGTGCTACTTTGAAGCACAAGTGTGGTAAAAGGATAGTAACATTGTCCCTTTTTTCTTTTTTTTCTTTTTTTCTTTTTTTGCGGGCTTCTTTGGCCCCCTTTTTTATTTAGGCTTCTTTGGCCTCTCTCTTTTTTTTGGACCTTCTCTTTTTTTGGCCTTTCTCTTTTTTTCGTCCGGAGTCTCATCCCGACTTGTGGGGGAATCATAGTCTCCATCATCCTTTCCTCACTGGGGCAATGCACTAATAATGATGATCATCACACTTTTATTTACTTACAACTCGATACTAGAACAAAGATATGACTCTATATGAATGCCTCCGGCGGTGTACCAGGATGTGCAATGATCTAGCGTAGCAATGATATCAAAAAACGGACAAGCCATGAAAACATCATGCTAGCTATCTTACGATCATGCAAAGCAATATGACAATAAATGCTCAAGTCATGTATATGATGATGATGGAAGTTGCATGGCAATATATCTCGGAATGGCTATGGAAATGCCATGATAGGTAGGTATGGTGGCTGTTTTGAGGAAGATACAATGAGGCTTATGTGTGATAGAGCGTATTGTATCACGGGGTTTGGATGCACCGGCGAAGTTTGCACCAACTCTCGAGGTGAGAAAGGGCAATGCACGGTACCGAAGAGGCTAGCAATGATGGAAAGGTGAGAGTGCGTATAATCCATGGACTCACATTAGTCATAAAGAACTCATATACTTATTGCAAAAGTTTATTAGCCCTCAAAGCAAAGTACTACTACGCATGCCCCTAGAGGGATAGATTTGTAGGAAAAGATCATCGCTCGTCCCTGACCGCCACTCATAAGGAAGACAATCAATAAATACCTCATGCTCCAACTTCGTTACATAACGGTTCACCATACGTGCATGCTACGGGACTTACAACCCTCAACACAAGTATTTCTCAATTTCACAATTACTCAACTAGCACGACTCTAATATCACCACCTTTATATCGCGAAACTATTGCAAGGAATCAAACATATCGTATCCAGTGATCTACAAGTTTTATGTAGGATTTTATAACTAACCATGTGAATGACCAATTCCTGTCATCTCTCTAAATAGATATAAGTGAAACAAGAGAGTTTAATTCTTTCTACAAAAGATATGCCCACGCTCTAACAAATATAAGTGAAGCAAAAGAGCATTCTATAAATGGCGGTTTTCTATGTGAAGAGAAACAGGCAATCCAAACTCCAAATGATATAAGTGAAGCACAAGAAGCATTCTGTAAAGCCATACTCAAAAGATATAAGTGAAGTGCAATGAGAATTGTATAAATCAACCAAGGACTATCTCATACCAGCATGGTGCATAAAAGAAAAGTGAAAACTAAATGCAAAACACGCTCCAAGATTTGGACATATCGCATGAATGAAACGAATCCGAAAACATACCGATACTTGTTGAAGAAAGATGGGATGCCTTCCAGGGCATCCCCAAGCTTAGATGCTTGAGTCTCCTTGAATATTTACTTGGGGTGCCTTGGGCATCCCCAAGCTTGAGCTCTTGCCTCTCCTTCTCCTCACATCGAGACATCCTCGATCATCAAACACTTCATTCACACAAAACTTCAACAGAAAACTCGGTAAGATCTATGAGTATAATAAAGCAAATCACTACTCTAAGTACTGTTGCAAACCAATTAATATTTTGTTTTTTCATTATAGCTACTGTAATATAACTTTTCCATGGCTTAATCCACTGATAGAAATTGATAGTTTCATCAAAACAAGCAAACTATGCATCAAAAACAGAATCTGTCTAAAACAGAACAGTCTGTAACAATCTGAACATTAACCATAATTCTGGTACATCAAACATTCTTCCAAAATTAGAAAAATATAAAATTTCAATAGAAAGACAGTGCAAAAAGAATCAGAACCGTTTGACATTCCAGTAAAAAATGTAAAATCGCGCACTACAGCCAAAGTTTCTGTCCTGCACCGCACAAACCAACAAGCATTGTAAACATCCTAAAGGAAAACCTTGGCACATTATTTTTATAATACAATGGAATTGTATATGGGGATAATTATTTTTATTGAAAAGTTTCTGTAATTAAGATTCACAGAGTTTCCATGAGCCTGAACAAAGTTGAAGAAGCTCTACCACTTCAACAATGCTTGTCTTTCTCACTTTCACTTTCCTTTTTGAAAAGTTTTAGGTTCCCATCTTTATTTTTTTGTTTTTAAACTTTATAAAAGCACTCAACAGAAATAAATGACTCTCTAAAACTTCCGGCTTGTCTCCCTAGCAGCGCTTTCTTTAAAGGCATTAAGCTAGGCATATAGTGCTTAAGTAGTGAATCCACCCGGCACTACTAGGAAAAGGGCTATAGACAATATGCACACAAATTGCGCACCAGACATGCGGTGCGCCACTACTATATAGCAGTGGCGCACCATGTGCTGGTGTGCCATTAGTGTGATAGACACTAATGGCGCACCACAACTATGGTGCGCCACTACTAACTTTTTTTTTGTTTTTTCCAAAAATACTAATGGCGCACCGTGTGCCAGTGCGCCATTAGTGTCTATCACACTAATTGTAACACCCTGAGGATCATGCTACAGTAACTCCCTGTGATTAAGCTAATCATGTTGCTAAACAGGGCTTGATCACATTTGAATCACATTTCTTTTCAAACTCCTGATTCAAACTTCAATTAAAATTGAAGTGGAAAATAAAAGTTTTCAAAAATTTAAACAAAAATGTTCGGTGGGTGCCACATAATACACTGGTAATTATGGTGGAGAAAACACATTTTTATAAAATACCTAAATACTTTTAAATGAAATAAAATAGAAAAGAAAATAAACAAATAAAAAGAAAATGCAAAAGAACACAGACAAAGAAAAAAGAAAAAGGAGAAGGCCCCCCCACTAGACCCCTGCCCCAACTGGGCCGACCCCCGGCCCAGCCCACCTCTCCCTCTCGCCCCCCTTCCCTGTTCCCCCGACCGGGGTCGGAACAGGGGCCGGTCCCCGCCGCACCACCTCGCCGGCGACGGGGAGGATAAGGGCGCCAGCACCCCCCCCCCCCGCCTCGGGCCTCTCTCCCACTCACCCCGCTCACCTCTCGGCCCCTGCGCCTCCCTCTCCCCCCCCGCCCAGATCCGCGCCGCTCTTTCCTTCCCCACGCCCGACGCGCTCGCCGCCGTTCCCCGTCGTGCACACGGCCACCGTGCCCACCTCGTCGCCCCACGGTGTCTCCAAGGACCGCCGTCGCCCGCTGCTTCGTCTGGTGCAGCCCGTTGGAGGCCGGAGCCCCTACAACGAGCACACCGAGCTCGTCTTCAACTTCGTACGCCGGCGACCCCCCTTCTTCCCCGGCGCCGACCTGCTGCTCCTAAGCTCTCACCGGCCTCCGTGTGCCGCGCGGTGAGCCTCTCCCCCCTCCTCCCCTGTCCTTTCTCTCTCGCGCGCCCCCTAGCTGCTCCCCCACGCGCGCCCGAACGCCGCGCCGCGGAGCTCGCCGTCGGCAAGGCTCCGGTGACCTTTTGGTCACGGGCTCAAGCCCGTTGCACTCCCCGCCGCGCGTAGATGCCCCCCAGCCCCTCCGCTTGCTCGATAGCCCGCCGTAGCCTCGTTTCCGTCGGGCACCCGTGTGCGCCGCCACCTCCGCCGCTCGCCAGCGCCGATTCCGGCCAAGTCCGGCGAAGCCCCGGCCACCGCTGGATGCGGCGCTGTGAGCTCTTTCGAATGGGCCTAGCCCCGCTCCTCCCCGAGCCCCGTAGCGCGATTCCGGACAACTCCGGCGAGGGGCCGCCGCTGTTTTGGTCGCCGGAGTCGCTCCGGCGCCGGCCACCGATGTGGCTGGCCTGGGGCCACCCCAGGGCCCCTGCCAGTGGGCCCCGTGGGTCCTAGTGGACTGGGTTGACCCAGTCAACTGCTGACTGGGCAGGCCCAGTCACTGACATGCGGGCCCCGCCGCAAAACTAAAAAAAAAGGAAAAAAGAAAAATGTTTTATAAATAAAAATAATTAGATTAACTAATCACTCACTGACATATGGGGCCCACCCCTCTAATTAGACTGTTAGTTTAGTTTAACTTAATATTAGGCTAACAGAGGCTGACATGTGGGTCCCACTGGACCCACCTGTCTGGTTTGACTGGTCAGCCGACCTGCTGACGTCAGCATTGCCTCATGCTGACGTCATAATTCATTTTTGCTTAATTCAAATAATTCCAGAAATTCAAATAAACTTTGAAAATTCATATCTTTTAAACCGTAACTCGGATGAAAATGTTTTCTATATGAAAGTTGCTCAGAACGACGAGACGAATCCAAATACGCAGTCCGTTTGTCCACCACACCTCCCTAACCTATCGAACTAGCAACTTTCCCCCTCCGGTCCGTCTGTCCGAAAACGCGAAACATCGGGAATACCTCCCGGATGTTTGCATGGTATTTACTGTTTCTTCCCCCCTCTTCTCTCCGGTAGACTACGAGACCGACACTGCTACTGCCCAGTTCGACTACGGAGTCGACGACCCCTCCTACTTGCCAGAGCAACCAGGCAAGCCCCCCCCCTTGATCACCAGATATCACCTACTCTTCTCTATACTGCTTGCATTAGAGTAGTGTAGCATGTTACTGCTTTTCGATATCCTATCCTGATGCATAGCCTATCCTTGCTACTACTGTTGATACCTTTACCTGCAATCCTACATGTTTAATATAGGATGCTAGATTTCCATCAGTGGCCCTACATTCTTGTCCGTCTGCTGTGCTATACTATCGGGCCGTGATCACCTGGGCGGTGATCACGGGTATATACTTATATACTATATACATGACACATGTGATGATTAAAGTCGGGTCGGCTCGTAGGAGTACCCGCGAGTGGATCTTTGTGGCGGAGCGACAGGGCAGGTTGAGACCGCCTAGGTGAGAGGTGGGCCTGGCCTTGGTCGGCGTTCGCGGTTACTTAACACGCTTAACGAGATCTTGGTATTTGATCTGAGTCTGGCTATTTGGTCTATACGCACTAACCATCTACGTGGGAGTAGTTATGGGTATCCCGACGTCCTGGTATCAGCCGAAGCTCTTTTGACGTCAGCAACTGAGTGGCGCGCGCCGCATTGGACCGTAAGCTCGCGCTGTATTAAGGGGCTAGGTCTGCTTCCGGCCGCGTACGCAATGTGCAGGTGTGCATAGGGCGATGGGCCCAGACCCCTGCGCGCATAGGTTTAGACCGGCGTGCTGACCTCTCTGTTGGGCCTAGGTGGGGCTGCGACGTGTTGAACTTACGAGGCCGGGCATGACCCAGAAAAGTGTGTCCGGCCAAATGGGATCGAGCGTGTTGGGTTATGTGGTGCACCCCTGCAGGGAAGTTTATCTATTCGAATAGCCGTGTCCCTCGGTAAAAGGACGACCCGGAGTTGTGCCTTGACCTCATGACAACTAGAACTGGATACTGAATAAAATACACCCTTCCAAGTGCCAGATACAACCCGGTGATCGCTCTCTAACAGGGCGACGAGGAGGGGATCGCCGGGTAGGATTATGCTATGCGATGCTACTTGGAGGACTTCAATCTACTCTCTTCTACCTGCTGCAAGATGGAGATGACCAGAAGCGTAGTCTTCGACAGGACTAGCTATCCCCCTCTTATTCTGGCATTCTGCAGTTCAGTCCACTGAAATGCCCCTTTACACATATACCCATGCATATGTAGTGTAGCTCCTTGCTTGCGAGTACTTTGGATGAGTACTCACGGTTGCTTCTCTCCCTCTTTCCCCCTTTCCTATCTATCTGGTTGTCACAACCAGATGTTGGAGTCCAGGAGCCAGACGCCACCGTCGACGACGACACCTACGACACTGGAGGTGCCTACTACTACGTGCAGGCCGCTGATGACGACCAGGAGTAGTTAGGAGGATCCCAGGCAGGAGGCCTGCGCCTCGTTCGATCTGTATCCCTGTTTGTGCTAGCCTTCTTAAGGCAAACTTGTTTAACTTATGTCTGTACTCAGATATTGTTGCTTCCGCTGACTCGTCTGTGATCGAGCATTTGTATTCGAGCCCTCGAGGCCCCTGGCTTGTATTATGATGCTTGTATGACTTATTTATGTTTTAGAGTTGTGTTGTGATATCTTCCCGTGAGTCCCTGATCTTGATCGTACACATTTGCGTGCATGATTAGTGTACGGTCAAATCGGGGGCGTCACAAGTTGGTATCAGAGCCGACTGCCTGTAGGAATCCCCCTTTCCACACTCCTTGGCCGAAGTCGAGTCTAGACATTACAAAACTTTTACTAACATGGCTGTGTGTCTTACGGGCCCACGTCGCCATTGGGTGGTACTAGGATCTTTTACTCCTCGACCTTTACTCTGGGACTCTGAACTCTCTTCTACTCGGGTTAAACGAATTTACTAACTTTAACACTAGGATCCCGTGACCGCATTCACCCCAAAGTTGGATAAGCCATAGTTGTTTCTTAGAATAGTATTTTGAACAATTCACACACTGTCATTTGACTCCTTTGAAACGTCTTTGCTTTCAGATGGAACCCACGAGGCAGGTCGTTCGCCACACGATGGCCATTGGTGCCTCGGGATCACCTGCGGTGCTAGCTGAGATGATGACCTATCTGGGTTATCGCTGGCACCCTGAGTACACCGTCTACGAGGAGTACCAGGACTTTAACCAGGAGCAGTACCGTGCCATCGTCCACCTCTACTCTCGGGAGTACGACTCCACTACTGTGCTGCACACCGCACATGGTGTTGGTGTGACCATCGATATGGCTGTCCACGATGCTGCCTATGCTGCTCTGACACGTCTTCGTGGAGAGTATCAGGAGTTGGACACCTCCCCTTTCAGGCACATTGCTATCGCATCTGATGTTGGTGCGGAGGGATACTATACTGCTGCCTACTCCACTGTCACCCGAGAGCCCTTCTACCATCAGCACCTGGTTCTGCATGCTGATGGGCTGGATCGAGCTAACCGAGCTCTTCGCCACGAGATGTACACCACCCGTCAGCACCTTTACCGTGCTCTGACGCTGCTGCACCCCTTTGTCCGATCTGGACAGGTACCGCGTACTGCGATCTACCCAGCCAGGACCGTGATGCCCCACGGTGTCGGTTGGCCAGAGGTGGGAGGCTACTCTCCCGCACTTGGTCCTCTTCTGCCACCTGAGCGTCGGGCTCTACACCTGAGTATCCGCGGCCCCCAGTCTGCTGACGTGGAGGGCTATCCGTTGCCTCACTACCAGCTGTCGGGCTACGATTACCTCCACAGTACCTCTTGGGACTGATGTAGGCTTGCTTGTAGTATTAGTTGCAGTCGCCGCGAGCCTGTGTGCCGCCTATGATGTTTAGTCTATGTACTGAACTCTATGTACTGAACTCTATGCATGACCCCTTTTGTAAGTTATGCCGACTACTATGTAGTAGCTATCGTGCTCCTTTCATTATGCATGTTTCATCATGAATGATTCTTGTCATTGCAAATTTCTCAATGCTGAACTACCCCTGTTATATATTAGCAGGATGGTTAGACCAGGTGGTCGTGGTCGTGGTGGCGATGCCCCACCACCACCTGAGTACATGGCTGGTATGATCCAACAGTTTGAACTGAACCGCCAGTTCATGGAAAATATGATGGCTCAGTTTCCTCGCCCCAATATGAACCAGCAGCCAGCCCAAGTGACTCTTCAAGATTTCATACGCCTCAACCCAACCATCTACCGCAGCTCAACTCAGCCTCTGGATGCTGATGACTGGCTCCGTGACATCACCTATGAGATGGAGTCTGCTGATGTAGCCCCTGCCAGCTATGTCACCTTTGCTTCCTTCTTCTTGAAGGGACCCGCAGCTCAATGGTGGGACAGCCACAGGCGTACTCTGCCAGCTGGAACAATCATCACATGGCCAGACTTCCAAGCTGCTTTCCGTGCCCGCTTCATTCCTCAGGGAGTCATGGACTGGAAGAAGCGTGAGTTCCGCAATCTCACCCAAGGCAACAAAACTGTTGAAGCTTATCAGCGGAAGTTTCTGGACTTGTCCCGCTATGCTGAAGAAGACATTGCAACTGATGCACGCAGACAGGAGAAGTTCCGTGATGGCCTTCAAGCTGACATCAAGCTCGCACTTCTAGTGCATGACTTTGCTGATTTCGCCACCTTGGTGAACAAGGCCATCAATGTCGAAACTGGTCTGCAGGAATACCAGAGCTCTCACAGGCGCAACCGTGACACGGGCTCATCTTCGGGCCCGCCCGCACAGAAGCGTAAGATATGGATCCCGAACAGCATGTACCGTCCAAATGCATCTGCCCCAAGGCAGACCTATGCTGCACCTCGTCTGCCTCCACCACCATCTAGGCAGTCAAGACTTCCAGCTCCACCATCCCAAGCTCCTGTTCCCACTCCGAATAATGGCTTGTGCTTCAGGTGTGGTCAACCAGGACACCGTGCTAAGGAATGCAACCAGAACCAGAATCAACTGGCCCTTCCAGCAACTGGCCGTGGTAACAATCAGCCCCGCAACAACAATGCTAAGTCTTATGGTCGTGCTCATGCCAACCACGTTGATCTCAACGAAGCTCAAGACCAGCCTGCTACTGTGATGGGTACACTCCTCGTAAATTCAGTACCAGCATCCGTTTTATTTGATACAGGTGCATCGCATTCATTCATGTCAGAAGATTTTGCATACAAGCACGACGTTAAATGTGAGGAGATGAACACCTCTGTATTGGTCAAAACCCCCGTGGGACAGTGTCAAACCTCCTTGGTTGGCATCGATGTCCCCGTGGAAATCGAAGGGCTGGAATTCTATGCCTCTCCCATTATCCTGAAGACGTCTAACATCGACCTCATTTTGGGTATGGATTGGTTGAAAGCGCATACTGCTTCTATAGTTTGCGCCACTAAGACCGTCCATCTGCTACACCCTTCAGATGAAATAGTTGCTTACCAAGCTCATCTGGTGCAAAATGCCGAGGCAAGGCTCTATGCATTGAATGCATTGAACGCTGCACCACTCGAGGGCATTGAAAACATTCCCGTCGTGCGTGAATTCCTCGACGTCTTCCCTGAAGAACTTCCAGGGATTCCCCCTGCTAGAGCTGTCGAATTCATCATCGACTTGAAACCAGGCACCACTCCTATAGCCAAGCGACCCTACAAAATGCCGCCGCATGAACTCCTTGAGCTTAAGGAGGAAATCGACAAATCTCTTCGCAAAGGATTCATTCGCCCAAGTTGCTCTCCTTGGGGAGCACCTTCTCTCTTTGTCAAGAAGAAGGATGGGACAAACCGGTTAGTTCAAGACTACCGTCCTATAAACCAAGCTACCATTCAGAATAAATACCCTCTTCCTCGGATCAATGATCTGTATGATCAACTGGCGGGTTCGTCAGTGTTCTCTAAGCTCGACTTGAGGTTGGGCTACCACCAGATCCGTGTTCGCGAAGAGGATATCCCAAAGACCGCCTTCGTGACTCGCTATGGTTCATACGAGTACACCGTCATGTCTTTCGGTTTAACCAATGCTCCAGCCACCTTCTCTCGTCTGATGAACTATATATTCATGGATTACCTCGACAAGTTCGTCGTGGTTTATCTGGATGATATCCTGGTATTTTCCAAGAACGAAGAAGAACATGCTGAACATCTTCGACTTGTGCTGGAAAAGCTACGAGAGCATCAACTATATGCCAAGTTCTCCAAATGTGAATTCTGGCTACCGGAAGTAACCTATCTTGGGCATGTCATCTCTAAGGATGGTATTGCCGTCAACCCCGAGCGAGTTCAGGCTATTCTTGATTGGACTCCTCCCAAGAACGTTAAGCAAGTCAGAAGTTTTCTCGGTCTCGCCAGCTATTGCCGTCGATTCGTCGAGAACTTCTCTAAGATCGCCAGGCCTCTGACTAACCTGTTGCATAAGGGTGTCAAGTTCCAATGGACAGACAAATGTCAGGAAAGTTTCCAGGCACTCAAAGACAAGTTGACTTCTGCTCCAGTTCTAGCTCCACCTGATACTAAGAAGGACTTCGTCATTTACTGCGACGCTTCCCGTCAAGGATTAGGCTGTGTCCTAATGCAAGACCGCAAAGTGATTGCTTATGCCTCTCGGCAATTGCGCCCTCACGAAGAGAACTACCCAGTTCACGACCTCGAACTTGCTGCTGTCATTCATGCGCTGAAGCAGTGGCGACATTACCTTCTCGGTAATCGTTGCGAGATCTTCACTGACCACCAAAGTCTGAAGTATCTGTTTACTCAGCCAGATCTGAACCTCCGTCAGCAGAGATGGATGGAGCTTGTTGCAGACTTTGACTTGGGTATTTCCTATACGCCAGGCAAGGCTAATGTAATGGCTGATGCCTTGAGCCGCAAGTCTTACTGCAACCACCTCCAGGTTCATAAAGTTCAGCCCTCGCTTGTTGAAGAATTCAGGAAGCTGAACCTCCATATTGTTCCTCCGGGTGCACTCGCTCCCCCTCCTAAGGAGTTTGGCAAGGTGAACCTCCACGTTGTTACCCAGGGTTCCCTCAATACCCTAGTTGCTAAACCAGATCTCGAGGACAGCATCAAAAGGCTACAGAAGTATGACTCTGAAGCCCACAAGATTAAGCGCTACCTCGCAGAAGGAAAGCCCTCATTCTTCACCATTGCTGAAGATGGCACCTTATACTTCAAGGGCCGCCTAGTGGTGCCATGTGCAGAGAAAAACCTGGATATGACACAGGAAGTTATGAAAGAAGCTCATGATACGCCTCTATGTATCCATCCTGGTAGTACAAAGATGTACCAAGACATCCGTCAGAGATTCTGGTGGTCTAATATGAAGCAAGCCATTGCTCGTTATGTTGCTGAGTGTGACGTTTGCCGTCGTATCAAAGCAGAACATCAAAGGCCTGCTGGAACTCTGCAACCTATCTCTATTCCTGAATGGAAATGGGACCATGTTGAGATGGACTTCGTCACTGGATTTCCCAAATCACAGAAAGGTAATGATGCTATTCTTGTCGTCATTGACCGGCTTTCCAAAGTTGCACATTTCTGGCAGTCAAAGAAACGATCACTGCTAGCCAGTTGGCAACGCTCTATATGTCCAGGATTGTTTCACTCCACGGTATTCCATTGGTTATCAGCTCAGACCGTGGCAGCTTATTCACTTCAAGATTCTGGGCAAGTTTCCAAGAAGCTATGGGAACTCATCTGTCATTCAGTACTGCGTTTCATCCTCAATCGCAAGGACAAGTTGAACGCGTCAACCAAGTTCTCGAAGACATGCTTCGAGCTTGCGTTATTTCCTTCGGCAAGAAATGGGAGGAATCTCTCCCGTATGCTGAGTTCTCTTATAATAATAGCTATCAAGCTAGTCTGAAGATGGCCCCCTTCGAAGTGTTATATGGACGAAAGTGCCGAACCCCTCTGAACTGGTCAGAAACTGGGGAACGTCCACTCTTCGGTCCGGATATTATCCAAGATGCCGAAGAACAAGTCCGCATTATTCGCGAGAATCTCAAGACTGCTCAGTCACGTCAGAAGAGTCAGTATGACCGTCATCATAAAGACATGGTCTATCAACCTGGCGAAAAGGCTTATCTTCGAGTCACACCTATGAAGGGTGCTCACCGCTTCGGGATCAAGGGCAAACTAGCTCCTCGCTATATTGGCCCATTCACTATTCTCGAAAGGCGTGGAAAAGTGGCATACCAACTGGAGCTACCGCCGAACCTTTCTCAGGTTCACGATGTGTTCCATGTGTCACAGCTCCGCCGTTGCTTCAAGGATCCCAATCCGAGCTGTGGATCATGAAGTGCTCGAATTGCAGCAAGACCTCTCCTATAAGGAGCATCCGGTCCGCATTCTCGACCAAGCTGAACGCCGCACACGTCAGAAGGCGATCAAGTTTCTCAAAGTCCAGTGGTCGCACCATTCTGAAGATGAGGCCACTTGGGAACGAGAGGATCGTCTGCGCGAAGAATACCCCGCACTGTTTCCTTCTACCTCCTAAATCTCGGGACGAGATTTCTTGTAGTGGAGGAGATTTGTAACACCCCGAGAATCATGCTACAGTAACTCTCTGTGATTAAGCTAATCATGTTGCTAAACAGGGCTTGATCACATTTGAATCACATTTCTTTTCAAACTCCTAGTTCAAACTTCAATTAAAATCAAAGTGGAAAATAAAAGTTTTCAAAAATTTAAACAAAAATGTTCGGTGGGTGCCAAATAATACACTGGTAATTATGGTGGAGAAAACACATTTTTATAAAATACCTAAATACTTTTAAATGAAATAAAACAGAAAAGAAAATAAACAAATAAAAAGAAAATGCAAAAGAACACAGACAAAGAAAAAAGAAAAAAGGAGAAGGCCCTCCCCCCACTGGACCCCTGGCCCGACTGGGCCGACCCCCGGCCCAGCCCACCTCTCCCGCTCGCCCCCTCCCTGTTCCCCCGACCGGGGTCGGAACAGGGGCAGTCCCCGCCGCACCACCTCGCCGGCGACGGGGAGGATAAGGGCGCCAGCACCCCCCGCCTCCTCGGGCCTCTCTCCCACTCGCCCCGCTCTCCTCTCGGCCCCTGCGCCTCTCTCTTCCCCCCCCCAGATCCGCGCCGCTCTCTCCTTCCCCACGCCCGACGCGGTCGCCGCCGTTCCCGTCGTTCACACGGCCACCGTGCCCACCTCGCCGCCCCACGTTGTCTCCAAGGACCGCCGTCGCCCGCTGCTTCGTCTGGTGCAGCCCGTTGGAGACCGGAGCCCCTACAACGAGCACACCGAGCTCGTCTTCAACTTCGGACGCCGGCGACCCCCTTCTTCCCCGGCGCCGACCTGCTGCTCCTAAGCTCTCACCGGCCTCCGTGTGCCGCGCGGTGAGCCTATCTCCCCCTCCTCCCCTGTCTTTTCTCTCTCGCGCGCCCCCTAGCTGCTTCCCCATGCGCGCCCGAACGCCGCGCCGCGGAGCTCGCCGCCGGCGAGGCTCCGGTGACCTGTTGGTCACGGGCTCAAGCCCGTTGCACTCCCCACCTCGCGTAGATGCCCCCCAGCCCCTCCGCTTGCTCGATAGCCCGCCGTAGCCTCGTTTCCGTCGGGCACCCGTGCGCGCCGCCGCCTCCGCCGCTCGCCGGCGCCGATTCCGGCCAAGTCCCGCGAAGCCCCGGCCACCCCTCGATGCGACGCTGCGAGCCCTTTCGAATGGGCCTAGCCCCGCTCCTCCCCGAGCCCCGTAGCGCGATTCCGGCCAACTCCGGCGAGGGGCCGCCGCTGTTTTGGTCGCCGGAGTTGCTCCGGCGCCGGCCGCCGACGTGGCCGGCCTGGGGCCACCCCAGGGCCACTGCCAGTGGGCCCCGTGGGTCCCAGTTGACTGGGTTGACCCAGTCAACTGCTGACTGGGCAGGCCCAGCCACTGACATGCGGGCCCCGCCGCAAAATTAAAAAAAAGAGAAAAAGAAAAATGTTTTATAAATAAAAATAATTAGATTAACTAATCACTCACTGACATATGGGGCCCACCCCTCTAATTAGACTGTTAGTTTAGTTTAAATTAATATTAGACTAACAGAGGCTGACATGTGGGTCCCACTGGACCCACCTGTCTGGTTTGACTGCCTCATGCTGACGTCGTAATTCATTTTTGCTTAATTTAAATAATTCCAGAAATTCAAATAAACTTTGAAAATTCATATCTTTTAAACCGTAACTCGGATGAAAATGTTTTCTATATGAAAGTTGCTCAGAACGACGAGACGAATCCGAATACGCAGTCCGTTCGTCCACCACAACCCCCTAACCTATCGAACTAGCAACTTTCCCCCTCCGGTCCGTCTGTCCGAAAACGCGAAACATCGGGAATACCTCCCGGATGTTCCCCCCCCTTCACCGGTACCACCTACTGTCGCGTTAGGACACCCTAGCACCGCTCATTGTCATGTCACGCATCGTCATGCTTATGTTTGCATTGTATTTACTGTTTCTTCCCCCCTCTTCTCTCCGGTAGACTACGAGACCGACACTGCTGCTGTCCAGTTCGACTACGGAGTTGACGACCCCTCCTACTTGCCAGAGCAACCAGGCAAGCCCCCCCCCTTGATCACCAGATATCGCCTACTCTTCTCTATACTGCTTGCATTAGAGTAGTGTAGCATGTTACTGCTTTTCGATATCCTATCCTGATGCATAGCCTATCCTTGCTACTACTGTTGATACCTTTACCTGCAATCCTACATGCTTAGTATAGGATGCTAGATTTCCATCAGTGGCCCTACATTCTTGTCCGTCTGCTGTGCTATACTATCGGGCCGTGATCACCTGGGCGGTGATCACGGGTATATACTTATATACTATATACATGACACATGTGATGACTAAAGTCGGGTCGGCTCGTAGGAGTACCCGCGAGTGGATCTTTGTGGCGGAGCGACAGGGCAGGTTGAGACCGCCTAGGTGAGAGGTGGGCCTGGCCCTGGTCGGCGTTCGCGGATTACTTAACACGCTTAACGAGATCTTGGTATTTGATCTGAGTCTGGCCATTTGGTCTATACGCACTAACCATCTACGTGGGAGTAGTTATGGGTATCCCGGCGTCGTGGTATCAGCCGAAGCTCTTTTGACGTCAGCAACTGAGTGGCGCGCGCCGCATTGGACCGTAAGCTCGCGCTTATTAAGGGGCTAGGTCTGCTTCCGGCCGCGTACGCAACGTGCAGGTGTGCATAGGGCGATGGGCCCAGACCCCTGCGCGCATAGGGTTTAGACCGGCGTGCTGACCTCTCTGTTGTGCTTAGGTGGGGCTGCGACGCGTTGATCTTACGAGGCCGGGCATGACCCAGAAAAGTGTGTCCGGCCAAATGGGATCGAGCGTGTTGGGTTATGTGGTGCACCCCTGCAGGGAAGTTTATCTATTCGAATAGCCGTGTCCCTCGGTAAAAGGACGACCCGGAGTTGTACCTTGACCTTATGACAACTAGAACTGGATACTGAATAAAATACACCCTTCCAAGTGCCAGATACAACCCGGTGATCGCTCTCTAACAGGGCGACGAGGAGGGGATCGCCGGGTAGGATTATGCTATGCGATGCTACTTGGAGGACTTCAATCTACTCTCTTCTACATGCTGCAAGATGGAGATGACCAGAAGCGTAGTCTTCGACAGGACTAGCTATCCCCCTTTTATTCTGGCATTCTGCAGTTCAGTCCACTGATATGCCCCTTTACACATATACCCATGCATATGTAGTGTAGCTCCTTGCTTGCGAGTACTTTGGATGAGTACTCACGGTTGCTTCTCTCCCTCTTTCCCCCTTTCCTATCTATCTGGTTGTCGCAACCAGATGTTGGAGTCCAGGAGCCAGACGCCACCGTCGACGACGACACCTACGACACTGGAGGTGCCTACTACTACGTGCAGGCCGCTGACGACGACCAGGAGTAGTTAGGAGGATCCCAGGCAGGAGGCCTGCGCCTCGTTCGATCTATATCCCTGTTTGTGCTAGCCTTCTTAAGGCAAACTTGTTTAACTTATGTCTGTACTCAGATATTGTTGCTTCCGCTGACTCGTCTGTGATCGAGCATTTGTATTCGAGCCCTCGAGGCCCCTGGCTTGTATTATGATGCTTGTATGACTTATTTATGTTTTAGAGTTGGGTTGTGATATCTTCCCGTGAGTCCATGATCTTGATCGTACACATTTGCGTGCATGATTAGTGTACGGTCAAATTGGGGGCGTCACACTAATGGCGCACCACAACCATGGTGCGCCACTACTAACAAGTTTTTTTCTTTTTTCCAAAAATACTAATGGCGCACCGGGGCGTAGTGCGCCATTACTAGTTTTAACTAGTAATGGCGCACCAGTCACCCCATGCGCCACTACTATCATTTTTTGTTTTTTTTTGCAAAACTACTAATGGCGCACCGCCACCTGGTGCGCCATTAGTAACCTGGGACCAGCTAGATATTTTGGACAGCCACCTACACACTCACTTTCCCCACTTCATTCTCTCCACCTCCTCCTCCAAGCTTGTCTCAGGTGCCTCCTCCTCCTCACCTCACTTGCACCATAGATTCATCCAAATTAAGTGGTTAAATTACCTTTTTTTGATAGGTAAGTAAGGGGAAAGCTTTCTTTATGTTGTAGATCTACTTTTTTCTCCCTCCAACAACGTGCACATGCACTTTTTATGGCCTAGCTAGATCTATGTATGTTTGTGGTGTTGCATATGTTTGTGGTGTTGCATATATGTTTGTGTTTGCAGGTACCGGTATTTGAAATGCGATAGTTGCCAATATTTTTCCGGAATGTTGATTCATTTCCGTTTCGGCGAGAATTTTGGCACTATGCATTCTTTTTGGTCCTATTTTTAGGCAAAGTCATGCCAAATTTTTTCTTGGTTCTAAAATATCGTTTTGCTCTACCCCGCAGGCGACCATGGTCCGCACGATGACTGAAGGCATCGTGAATTGGTTTTTGAGCTCCGCGAAGGCCGAGATGTTTCAAAATAACGAGACGGAGATAAGATCTCCGTGTCGAAGATGCAAGCTGAGGAGCCTTAAGGACCCGGATTCCGTACAGGTGCGGGACCACCTCCTCTTGCGTGGTTTCATGGATGGCTATCGGTGGCAAGGTGATGAAGATGATTATGAAGTCGTCCATGGGGGCCGGCCGGCAAGAAATGAGGAAGGGCAGCAAGACAACCGCGGCGAGGATGAATGGTGTCATCAAAGGATACGTTCGCAACATGTCACGTCCCGAGGGAAGCATAGCCAGGGGCTTTCTGACCGAAGAGTGCATCTCCTACTGCACGAATTATCTAGGCATCGAGAACCCCGTTGGTCTACCCGTCAACAGGCACCTCGGCAGGCTCGCTGGATGGGGTCACCGTGAGGGTTGCCGCGAAATGCATGTTGACTTCGAGGGTCAACTCGCCGACATTGAAAGAGGAAACCTAGTCACTCTACAACACATAGACGTGGTCGATCCTTGGGTGGTAGAGCACAAAACCTTTATTGAGAAGACGTACAATGAGCAAGGCCAACAGAGGACGGACGGACATATAATCAAAGAGCACAACTCATGTTTCACGCGTTGGTTCAAGCAGATGCTTCTGTCGTACCCTTTACATGAGGATTCTTCCGCGGAAGAACAACTCATATTCGCCTTGTCACAGGACGCCGAGCACAACTTGATGACGTATGAGGCGTACGATATCAACGGCTACACATTCTACACCGAGGGAAAGGACATGAAGAGCGATGGTTATCAGAACTCCGGGGTAACGATGGAATCCTACACCGGTAACGACAAGGACACATACTACGGAAGGATCGAGGAGATCTGGGAGCTGAGCTACGCTAGAGAGAAGGTCCTGATGTTCCGTGTCAGATGGGCCAAGAGCGTCCTAAAAGAAGACCGGTATTTCACCACCATGGTTATACCCGAAGCCAAATCCAAGACTGCGGGCGCAAATGTCACCGTGAAAAATGAGCCATGGGTACTGGCTTCCCAAGTGGACCAATGCTTCTTCATTACCGACCCATCAAAGCCCGGTCGTGTTGTCGTGAGGAGAGGCAAAAGGAAGATCATCGGAATGGATGGAGTCGCCAATGAGCAAGACTTCGACAAGTACGGCGACCCGAAGATGGAACATGACGACGACGAAGAAGTACCAGCATACACCACAAGAAGAAGCAGGACCACCCTACCTAAAGGACGTCCGTTCAAGAGAAGAACTCCATTTACGAAAAATAGGGCAAGAAGATTGTGAACAGATAGCTAGCTAAGATCAATTGTATTTAAATTGTAGCCTTCATTTCTCGATTGTATTTCATGGGCACTTTTTGAACTCATGAATATTTTTAAATTTCATGGGCACTTTTTGAATTCATGATATTTTTTCATATTAAATATGAAAAAATATTGAATATTCATGAGGACACTCGATCTCGATCCCCCTCCATCTCGATCTCGATCCCCCTCCATCTTGATCTCGATCCCCCCAGCACCCTCCCCCGCTCCACCGCCGTCGACGACCCACCGCACCCTCCCCCGCTCCGCCGCCGCCGACGACCCCCTGCACCCTCCCCGGCCCGCTCCACCGCCGCCGAGCACCCCCGCACCCTCCCCGGCCCGCTCCACCGCCGCCGAGCGCCCCCCGCACCCTCCCCAGTCCGCTCCACCGCCGCCAAGCACCCCCCGCACCACCGCCGCTGACGACCCCCCGCACCCTCACCAGTAATGTCTTACCAATTCAAAAATGAATGCAACTAAAAATCCAAAAAAAAACAAATTTGATTATATTTTCAAATAACAAATTTGATGATATTTTTTCATATTCATAAATATTTTCAAATAACAAATTTGATGATATTTTTAAAAAATTATTACGTTTTCATAAAAAATATTACTGTTTCATATTCATTTTCATTTTCTAAAAAAATATTAGATGCAACAAAAAATAATAATAATAATTACTTATGGCGCACCGCTGGCTGGTGCGCCATTGCTGTGCAAAAAAAAGGTTACTTATGGCGCACCGCTGGGTGGTGCGCCATTGCTATCTAAAAAAAAAGATTTCTAATGGCGCACCGCTAGGGGGTGCGCCATTAGTAATCTTCCCCCCTAGCTAGCTAATTCGCCCGATCCCTTCGTCCCTCCCTCGCCACACTCCCCCCCCCCCCCCCCGCTGCCCCGACCCACGACGCCGGCGCCCCTACGTGCGTCGCCGCCCCCGCGCCCCCCACCACTGCAGCTCCTCCGCCGCCCACCGGACAGCAAGCCGCCCCGGCCCCCAACCATCCCGCCGCCGACCCGCAACCATCCCACCGCCGACGACTGCACGGGGTGCAGGACGACGACCGCCACCGACCCGCAACCATCCCGCCGCCGCCGACCCCGACCCCGACCCCTCCGGCGACCTGCTGCGCCCGCCCAGGTACCTCTCCTCCTTCCTCCTTCCTCCCTCTCCACCCTTCCTCCCCATTCCCTCCCTCCCCTTCTGCCACTGTCACCCACGGCCTTGGTCAATCCCGCACAGCCACCGCCGCCGACCCTCCCCTCGACCATGGCGACGCCGGCGTCCCTCCTGTCGGTCGTGCCGCAGCCGCAGCCGCAGTCTGTAGGCAGGGACAATCATGAAGTAAAAAGCAACTAGATATTGCTGTTCACAATTTATTCAGTGCAATATTCATGTGAAGGCGCCAAAACACAAACTTGACCCCCCCCCCCAATTTTCCTGGTTCTGTAGTTAGCCAATTACCACATGTTTTCCTGCAGTGAAGTTGTTGTTATGATATGCAGGCATGAGTACCACAGGGTGGCTACCATTGTTTGTAGGATTAAGGAAATGATCATATTATCACTGAAATATATTTAAAATGTCTATTTAGTGTTGTTTTCACATATAACCTTGTAAGTAGAAATTTTATACTGTAGCTGCAAACCTTTTCAGTAGTTTGTCTTGTGCCCTCCATATTTAACTTTAAAATCAACTAAAACTTTAACTAAAACTTTAATTTAAACTTTAACTGAAACTTTAATTAAAGTTAACTTAAGTCTTTTCCTTTAATAAAAATTGTATGGTGGATGTCTTGTTGTAAAATTGTATGCATAGTCAGGCCCTTTCATGTTTTCAAGGAAACACCAGACTTTCCAGTTAGTGCTTTCTCAAACTTCTGCAATTTGCACTTCTTGAACTACTGCTTGGAACTAAACAGAATTATACAATGAACTTCTGCAGGCTGATCTGAGTTGGACCATCCTCTGCAGCCAACTTCTCTTCGGCAAGAGGAAGAAAGGAGAATCAGGGTAGGGTTTCATGGCTAGAAGATATATTGTTGTACATCAATTTGTTACAAATTGCATTTATTGGTATATGTACGCTAGTTTTGTCATATCAGGAGCTTAGGAACTTATCTTGACTAATTTATTATAGAAAGCTGTCAGAGCTCACTTCTAGAAATTAGCAATAGCAAAATGTGGTTAAGATTTAAGGCATCCGGACTAAGCATATGTTTTGGCATACAAGTATCTCTTTCTTCAAGACCGGTAAATCAAGTGGGTAAATAGATGCTGCTGCTAGACTATATGTTCATTGGTACTATATGTTCAGAATGAGTTAACTTGCTGTCATTTATCGAAATTCATAATGTGCTGGACTATATGTTCATTGGTACTACTTGTGATGCTGCTGCTGTACTACTTGGGAATTTTGTCAACTTGTGATGCTGCTGCTGTACCCCGAGAGGCCCTTGAGTTTGCCGAAATGTCGATTAACTTCCGTTCCGGCAAATTCGGGTACTCCATATGTCCTATTTTCAGCAAAGGTCATGCTGAAATTTTCCGTGAATTTTAGCATGACTTTGCTAAAAATAGGACATATGGGGCACTTGCGACTAATGCATGGGCCGGGGTATCTTAGTACTTAATTAAGTAGGATCAACTGCCTCTTGTGTTATACATATAGAAGTGTGATATCTACTCATAGTTATTACTAATGTCAGTTGCTCGTCATCGATAAACCCTAATCTGGTAGGATGACCTACTAAAGAAGCCCATACCACATATTCTATTTGGATGGCCCTGCTAACCCTTGACCATAAATACTTGAGATGGATGTAGCAGGCTTAAAGAAAGAAATGTTTTTAGGCCAACTCCACTGGGCCTGGCTGAAAATGCACAAGTGTGCATGACTAACAATATTCTATTGTAAAGCTAAACAGGAAAGAGGAACCACTCATCCTAACCATTTGCTCTCAAAATTACCACTTCACTTCTTACTACTGAAAATCTTAGACCATCTCCATTCACCAATTGCTCAAACCAGTTCGAAGGGCGTGTTTTCACCACACTGTGGATTATCTTATTGGACCCAACAGAGATGATGTAGTTTTGAATTATGAACATAGGAAATGTCGTCATCGGACGACGAAAGTCTCCCAGGGGAGTGCGACTGGTGCCACGACAGTCGAGGTCTGTGCGACAGGCCTCACCTGGACGATGATCGGCGCTTCAGCATTAAGCTCGAGGAGACCTTCGAAGTTGAAACGGTACGCAACGACGACAAGTGTTTTTTCATAATTAAGCATGACTTCAACTATTTCAACGTGTAATTTTCATCTTTTACAATTCGAGTATAGTTTATCCCATGTCATGCAAGACGCTATGTCTTGGAGAGGATGGATTTTGAAGACCATGAAAATTTTGAAACGAAGAAAATTCACCTAAGGACACATCATGATGTGGATTTTGAAGTAAATATGTATAATGCTGAGAGCGTAACCCATTTTGGTTGCAAAAATTGGGAAGCATTTTGCAAGATGTATGGTTTTGATGAGGGTATGTTTGTCACCATGGATCTTGGTGATCCTGACATCGACCAAGACAATATGGACATTTGGGTCCTTGTTGAAACGCCTCCAGTTCTACCGCTATGTGAGTTTCTCAAACATAGTTAATTATTAACTAATTTATGTTGTTTATTTCAAAATAGTTGACAACTTATTTCCATTGACAGCTTATTTTGATTGTTCAAACAATGTGCGGAACATGGTAGACAAAACCAACTACACCGATGGCTCCAAGTTAACTTATCAGGAGAAAATTCATCTGGTCAGATTTTGTACTGATCTTGAGAATTACAATATGTACAATCAAACTCCTCAACATTATGGTCAATACGTGCCACTAGTGCACGTGTTGAACTACGGTAACTACCATGGAGATACCCTGGTAAGATTTTTTACTATTACGACATCCGTGCATCTTTTGCATACTTCTAAAACTAGTACATCGTTGCTAACTATGAAGTTGTTACTATGTTTTTCAACAGAGAATCCCAGAGGATTGTGTGCCTCATTTGATGTATCAGAATGGCAGCCTTCGTGTTTTGAACATATATCCAGGTCATCCTACGAATCTCAACTGTCCATACCGGATTTCTAGAAGAAGTGGAGACATGCTAATCAGAGAATGGAAAATATGTATGGACAGTCGTAAGGAGGTTCTTGGAAGCAAAAGGAAGCGCCACGCAAGAATTGGAGACAGGATGATCTCCATTCTCCATAATGGAGAGTCAGGGTCTATATTGTTTTATGCTATTTTACCTTAAATAGGGTATTTAGGTCCTGCCTAATACTGATGATCATGTGCTAAGAACAATTAAGTAGGGTTGGTTCGATGACTATCAGGATGATGATCGTATGACTTGTTATTAATAACGAGTAGAAGTTGTATGATGATGATTAGTAGGACTTGTTAGGATTATATTACTTTCGACAAACTCGCTACTCGCGGTTTCGAGACTTGTAATGTTATAACTTTGTTCGGTATTTGAAATTCGGAGACTAATATGATGAATTGTATTCGGAGACTAATCTTCTATTGTATTTGATAAATCTGCTGTTTATATGTTGTGCTCTCTATATTATGTGCAGTAATATGTTTTGTAACCTGTGCAAAAATCAGAAAAGAAAAAAAAACCCTAATATTCATACTAGTGGCGCACCCAGCACACTAATGGCGCACTGCAGAAAGGACACTAATGGCGCATCACCCCCTAGTGCTCCATTAGTATGCCAAAGCACATGGTTAAATATGGCCCCCTGGGAGGCATACTAATGGCGCACGGTGGGCTATACTAATGGCGCACTACGTGGTGCGCCATTAGTATACCAGATACTAATGGCGCACCAGGGGTGCGCCATTAGTATTTAATTCTAATGGCGTGGTGCTAGTGGCGCACCAGTAGTGCGCCATTAGTAGGCAAAACTGGTGCGCCACTAGCAGGCCTTTTCCTAGTAGTGTTCAATCCCGTATGCATCAATTTCTATGCTAGGTAGAAGCTTCTGTCACTCTTGCCCTCCAATACATAGTCCTATCAACATACAACTAACCCTATGGTGTGATCCACGCGCGCGCTCATATGATGGGCACCAAAGGACAGCAACATAACAACAAGCAAATTAAATCAATCATAGCAATTCATCAACAACCGATAGGACGACGAAAATCTACTCAGACATCATAGAATGGCAACACATCATTGGATAATAATATGAACCATAAAGCACCACGTTCAAGTAGAGGGTACAGCGGGTTGCTGGAGAGTGGACCGTTGTAGATAGAGGGGGAAAGGTGATGGAGATGTTCGTGAACATGGCGGAGGTGTTGGTGAAGATCGCGGTGATGATGATGGTGGCCACGGCAGCGTTCCGGCGCCACCGGAAGAGAGGGGGAGAGGGGCCCCCTTCTTCTTCTTCTTCTTCTTCTTCTTCCTTGACCTCCTCCCTGGATTGGAGAAGGGTTTCCCCTCTGGTCCTTGGCCTCCATGGCATGGGAGGGGCGAGAGCCCCTCCGAGATTGGATCTGTCTCTCTATCTCTCTCTGTTTCTGCGTTCCCGTATTCTGCCCTTTCGCCGTTTCTTATATATCCGGAGATCCGTAACTCCGATTGGATTGAAACCTTCGCCAAGTTTTTTTTCTTCCGAAAATTAGCTTTCTTGCGGCCAAAGAAGAGTAGCAACCGTCTTACGAGGGGCCTACGAGGGTCAGGGGCGCGCCCCCTGCCTCGTGGCCACCTCGGGCACCGTCTCGCGTTGATTCTTCCTCCCATATTTCCCAAATATTCCAAAAATATTCTCCGTCCATTTTTATTCCGTTTGGATTCCGTTTGATATGGGGTTTCTGCGAAATATAAAACATGCAACAAACAGGAACTGGCACTGGGCACTGGATCAATATGTTAGTCCCAAAAATAGTATAAAAAGTTGCCAAAAGTATATGGAAGTTGTATAATATTGGCATGGAACAATCAAAAATTATAGATACGATGGAGACGTATCATGGAGGCGTCTGCACATCGACCCAAATGTCTCTATTACCTTCAATATCATCTTTCGGATGAATATCAAAGGTGATAACCATATCAGGCTCAAATGCATAAGCCTTGCATAGTGCTTGCCAAGTTTTGCATTCAAAATAGGTGTAGGTGTCTGCATTGTATAATTTGACGTCGAAGGTATAACCATGTTGGGTCTTCAAGTAAACTCTCTTTACCTCCATAGTTTTGTTAGGAGTGAAACCTATCTTATCCAAGACAAAAATTCTTGCATGGCAGGGGATACGCTAGTAGAATAGCGAAAATTTAAAATTATAAGTTGAAGCAAATGAAGCATAAGTCATGCTTAATTACGAAAAAAAGACTTGTCGTTCTGACTTACTGTATCCACTTCGAAGGTCTCATCCAGCTTGATCCTGAAGCTCCTATCATCAACTAGGAAATTTCTGTCGCACAGGTCGCGCTCGTCTTCGCAGTATTCGCACATAACGAAATCGTTTTCATCGTCAGACGACATTTCCTATGTTCATAGTTGAAACATTAATTGATAAACACTTACTAGTTCTATTAATTCAACTAATTCAACTAGTTCTATTAATTCAACTAATTCAACTAAGCACTTACTAAAAATAAACTAGTTATATTAATTTTCTTACTAAGAATAAAGTAGCTAGTTCTATATAGTAAAATTTTTAATTAGATGATCAAATCTCATATACCTAAATTTAATATATCTAATTCATCTGACATTAATATATCTAATTCATCTATAACTAAAAGTATAAAAAACTAACTCATCTAACATTAATATCTATCTAATTCATCTAACATTTGACATTAATATCTAACATATATTACTATCTAATTCATCTAACATTTGACATTAATTAATATCTAACATTTCTATATATAATCATCTAACAATTGACATTAATCTAACATTTATATAATTAAACTAAAACTATAAAAAAAACATTAAGAAAAATCTGTCTCTATTTGTGTGTGTGTGTGTGTACACTCTGTATGTATGTGAGGCCGGCCGCCGGCCATGGCGCGGCCCGCAGGGCCGGGGATGTCGATCTTACAGCGACGGGGAGCCGAGGCGACGAGGGGCGGTGCCGGGGACGGGCTGGGGCGGCGACGTACGGCCGGGGACGGGGGCCGGGTGGCCGCCAGCGCGCGCGATCGAAGTACGACGAGGAAGGCGCGCGCGGCGACGAGGGCGGGGACGGGCTCGCGCTACGGGGGCAGCGACGTCGACAGGGACGGCGACGGGCGCGCGGGACGGGGGCGGCGACGGGCGCGACGAAGAAGAAGAAGAAACTAACTGGAATTTTCGTAAGTGTTGTATATATAGAAGAGGCCTTTAGTACCGGTTGGAGCCACAAACCGGTACTAAAGGTCAAATTTGGCAGGCCAAGCGGCGGGAAGCGCACCCCCTTTAGTACCGGGTAGTCGGGGTGCGCTCCTATCCCGCGGTGCACAAAGTTTAGTCCCACCTCGCCGAGCGAAGGGCAGCCGCAGTGGTTTATAAACCCAGCCGTGGCTGCTCCTTCGAGATCCTCTCTAAAGCAGGCTTCTGGGCCTAACTTTGGCGCGCTGCCCTGTGAGCCTGCTGGGCCTTATGGGCCTGCATAACCACGCCTAAAGCAGAGCAGGCCCACTAGGCTGCGCGCAAATATATTTTTTATATAGTTTTTTCTTTTCTGCCTTTTTTATTTTCTTCTATTTATTTCTGAGTAATTTTTTGCTGTATTTAGAGTTTCTTTGTGAATATTTTTGCTTTAGGTACAAAAAATTTGAATTATTTGAAATTTGGGTGAATCTCTAGTTTGTCAATAACTTAACTTCAAAAATAGATTTTTCAGTGATTCTTTTTTCTTATGTTTTATATTAGTGTGTTTTATCATTATATTTCAAATTGGTAATATGTCTGGAGTTGTAATAAGTTTACAAAAATGAAGTGCCGGTGTAACAGATGAGTTTTCGTCCGAAACCCGGATATTTCGAAAGAGATTGTCCAGTTTGTACACGAAGTACATCCAGTTTTTTGCCATAACCCTCTCTATTTTTTGCACATGCTATGTGGGTGAAATGATGATACCATGCCAAGTTTCAACCTTTTCAGAGTTCATTTTGTAGTGCTTTTCAATTTCACGGTCATTTAGCTCTCTAAACAAATCAGTAAATGAATGAAAAATAGCAAATTATGTCAGAAAGGGTTGAAAGTTGATGAAGTGGCTTTGAATGGTGCATACTGAACGCAAAAAAATTCCGGAGTTGTAATAAGTTATTAAAATTTTGAAGTGTCGGTGTAACAGATGAGTTTTCGTCCGAAACCCTGATACTTCGAAAGAGATTGTCCCGTTTGTACACGAAGTGCATCCAGTTTTTGCCGTAACCCGCTCTACTTTTTTGCACATGCTATGTGGGTGAAATGATGATACCATGCCAAGTTTCAACCTTTTCAGAGTTCATTTTGTAGTGGTTTTCAATTTCACGGTCATTTAGCTCTCCAAACAAATCAGTAAATGAATGAAAAATAGCAAATTATGTCAGAAATGGTTGAAAGTTGATGACGTGGCTTTGAATGGTGCATACTGAATGCAAAAAAAGTCCGGAGTTGTAATAAGTTATTAAAATTTTGAAGTGCCGGTGTAACAGATGAGTTTTCGTCCGAAACCCTGATAATTCGAAAGAGATTGTCCAGTTTGTACACGAAGTGCATCCAATTTTTGACGTAACCCTCTCTACTTTTTTGCAGATGATATGTGGGTGAAAAGATGGTACCATGCCAAGTTTCAACCTTTTCAGAGTTCCTTTTGTAGTGCTTTTCAATTTCACGGTCATTTAGCTCTCTAAACAAATCAGTAAATGAATGAAAAATAGCAAATTATGTCAGAAAGGGTTGAAAGTTGATGACGTGGCTTTGAATGGTGCATACTGAATGCAAAAATAGTCCGGAGTAGTAATAAGTTATTAAAATTTTGAAGTGCCGGTGTAACCGATGAGTTTTCGTCCGAAACCCTGATACTTCGAAAGAGATTGTTCAGTTTGTACACGAAGTGCATCCAGTTTTTGCTATAACCCTCTCTACTTTTTTGCACATGCTATGTGGGTGAAATGATGATACCATCCCAAGTTCAACCTTTTCAGAGTTCATTTTGTAGTGCTTTTCAATTTCACGGTCATTTAGCTCTCTAAACAAATCAGTAAATGAATGAAAAATAGCAAATTATGTCAGAAAGGGTTGAAAATTGATGACGTGGCTTTGAATGATGCATACTGAACGCAAAAAAGTCCGGAGTTGTAATAATTTATTAAAAATAAAAAAGAGACGCAATGCTCACCTGCACGTTGCTTAGCTTGAGGCCATGAGAAACTACACATAGCTCCGTGCAGTCTACACCATTTTAAGGCCTCAAGCTAAGCAACGTGTAGGTGAGCATCGCGCCTCTCCTTCATCGCCTCTGCACTCAGGGCTTATAAACCGATGCGAGTGCCTCTCGCTTGGCGAGGTGGGACAAAAAAACAGCTGCAGAAAGAATCAACTAAACAACTCTAGTACCGGTTCATGCCACGAACCGGTACTAAAGGTGCTCGTGGGGCCCCAGCCTTAGAACCGGTACTAAATGAAATGCCTTTGTAACAGATGAGTTTTTGTCCGAAACCCTGATACTTCGAAAAAGATTGTGTAAACATGTAAAAATATACATCAAAAATACATTGATCAGTACCGCCTTTCAGCCAAAACGCGCTACTGCTATGTGTAAACACGTAAAAATATACCCCCTCTGTGAAGAAATATAAGAGCATTTAGATTACTAAAATAGTGATCTAAATGCTCTTATATTTCTTTACATAGAAATACATCAAAAATACATTGATCATCAATGATCTTTCTGTGTACAATCTGAATTGTCAATATGAGCCCTCACCGGTTTAGAAACCGAAGAAGACTCATATTGTGGCCACAAATTCTACACATAGATTTCAATGAAGACCAAGTGGTTGTGATAGTTTGAGAATTAACATATTTAAGGTGGTAGAAACCCTGTTAGCGGAGCGAGGTGGGACTAAAAAACAGCTGCAGAAAGAATCAACTAAAAACCTCTCGTACCGGTTTGTGGCAAGAACCGGTACTAAAGGTGCTGGTGGGGCCCCTGCCTGACCATGGCGTGCCACAGCCTCTTTAGTACCGGTTCGTGGCACGAACCGGTACTAAAGGTTCGCCATGAACCAATACTAATGAGCTCCGCCCACCTAGCCGTTGGAACCGGCACTAATGGTCACATTAGTGCCGGTTCAGTTATAAACCGGGACTAATGTGCTTCACATTAGGCCCTTTTTCTACTAGTGTTAAATGACAAACGCTCAATAGGTGGGTTTATAATTTTTTTGGACATAATCTAATCTCATGGTGTGCAATAAAACATGTCGTAGTTTCGAGATCGAGTAGTGAAGCAGAGTGCAAGGCTTTAGCAAATGCAACTCCACAAATCATTTGGGAAAAGTCAATGCTGAGAGAGCTTGGGATATGTCATACCCAAACTCCTTATCTTTGGTGTGATAACCTTGGTGTCACATATTTGTTTTTTTTTTTGCGAATATGCCATATATTTGTTTGCTAACCCTGTTTTTCATGCAAGGACCAAACACATAGAAATTGACTATCACTTCGTCATAGAAAGGGTTGCCAACAAAAAGTTCAAAATTCGGTTTGTACACTCAAAGGATCAAGCTGCCGATGGCTTGACAAAAGCTTTGTCTACAAGACCTTTTGAAGAGTTCAAGCGTAATCTTAACTTAGTCAAGTTATGCTTAAGGGAAGGTGTTAAACATTATGTGGTTCAGTTATAGCCTTGTGCGCCAAGTATAGTTTGGATAGATAGGAGGTCTTTTGGTTTAGTTGGAGTGTATCTTTATCTCTCGATCCTCCATGTAAATCTCCTGTAACCTCCCTTCGGTTAGCGGCAGCTATCACGACTTGTAACCTACGAGAGATTATCTCTCCCCAATCAATATAAACACAACGCGGCCCTCTGTATAGGGTAGAGATACTTACACAATTGTCGAAGTCTACTTTCAGATAATAAGTCTTGTGATTGTGCGTCTTCGGCTCCTTTTATAGGCCTTCAAGTACCTCTGCGTGTCAAACATGCTGTTATTATACGCCAATGAATAATTAGATTTGTAATACCAAACATAGTACCATGTTTTGGGCTGATGAAGCATATTTGTTCGTGGCAAACCAACAACTTATGCTTACATTTTTAACCAACGTTCCTGCTTTAACCATTTGTAACGAACTCTGCTTATGTTCTTTTTCCCACTATTACTAGGCCTTCTTTTCTCGCTTGCGCCAGCAACACAACGGGTGGAATCTAGACCAGCTCTAGAGGAAGCTTCAAACTTATAAGTTATAACAACCTTGCAAAAAAATTCAGCATCTCACTCTGAAAGAAGCAGAGATGGGTACAGATTCACGCCCCGACCAGACCGGGCGTCTCAAGTCAATCCCCAAGAAAGTTAAATGTACAGAAACAAAGGCATGTTATTTATCATTTCTCTTTACAGTACTAATTTCCTATTTTTAAATATCTTTACACAGTACCTATGCATGCAGGAGGATCACTCTAGCTGATGATCAGCGCATTGTCCGTGATAAGAAACTAATCATTTTCCTATGTTTATACCACGTTTAAACATGCCGACTAACATGAATTGCCCTTTAAATCAATAGGTACCCGCGGTCGGTGGTACTTAGTGTTAGGAATAAGCAACTTGTATTCCCATGAGGCCATAGGCCGATATATATACATGTACAGGTGTGGAACATATGCAGGAAACCCCTTATACAACGGGATAAATACAAAGGGGTACATGACCTATATTATAACTCTAACACCCCCCCCCCCCTCAAACTCATGGTGGAGGAACAACACTGAGTTTGGAGAGATAAAAGCCATGTTGCGCTCTAGTCTGGGCCTTCGTCAGGAAATCCGCCAACTGTGACTCGGAAGGCACATACTGAAGAGCAATAACCTGATCCTGCACAGCAGCGCGCACATAGAAAGCATCAACACCAATATGCTTGGTGAGCTCATGCTTCACAGGATCGCGCGCAATGCTAATAGCACCTGTACTGTCAGATAAGAGCATAGTCGGTGTAGTGACAGAAACACCAAAATCCTGAAGTAACCACCGTAACCAAGTCACCTCTGCCGTCAAAAGAGCCATAGCTCGCAACTCAGCCTCAGCACTCGAACGGGAAACTGCAATCTGTTTCTTCGTCTTCTAGGCAATGAGAGAACCGCCAAGAAAAACACAGTAAGCAGAAAGTGAACGGCGATCAGAAGGATCACTAGCCCACGTAGCATCCGCATAGGCCTGAAGCTGTAAAGAACTGGAGCTAGGAAAGAAGAGACGGTGAGAGATCGTGCCCCGAAGATATCGGAGAACTATAATGAACCGATGTGGGAGCAGAGACAAACTGACTCAGAATATGAACCGGATAAGAGATGTCCGGATGAGTGACAGCTAGATAGACAAGACTACCAATGAGATGACGATAACGCGTCGGATCAGGGAGAGGATCACCATCAGTAGCACGAAGGTGAACATTGAGCTCCATAGGAGTCTCAACAGTGCGCTCGTCAGAAAGAGCAGCACGAGCAAGAAGATCCTGGATATACTTTTCCTGGGATATAAAAAAGCCATCAGAGGTAGAAGAGACTTCAATCCCAAGAAAGTAGCGAAGAGGTCCAAGATCAGACATAAGAAACTGCTCACTAAGACGGGCCTTTACAAAGGCAATATACTCGGGGTCATCCCCAGTGATGACCATATCATCAACATAGAGAAGAAGAAGAGTCCGGCCACGAGGAGAAAGGTGAATAAACAATGCGGGATCATGAGCACTTGCTGAAAAACCAGCAGTAGTGACCACAGAAGCAAAACGCTCAAACCAGGCGCGAGGGGCTTGCTTAAGGCCATAGAGAGAGCGGCGAAGACGACACACCATGCCATCAGGAACAGAATACCCAGGTGGTGGCTGCATGTACACCTCCTCACGCAGTTCACCATTAAGAAAGAAATTCTTAACATCAAGATGAGATATAGACCAGTGGCGTGCAGAGGCAACAGCAAGAAGTGTACGAATAGTGGTCATATGGGCCACAGGAGCAAAAGTCTCGTCATAATCACGACCATGCTCCTGCTGAAAACCACGAGCCACGAGACGAGCTTTCTGACGCTCAAGAGAACCATCGGAGCGAGTCTTAACTTTGTAGACCCACTTACAAGTGATGGGACGGACTCCGGGAGGAAGAGAAACAAGATCCCAGGTACCAGTGCGTTCAAGAGCAGCAATCTCCTCTGCCATCGCAAACTGCCATTCAGGATGAACAACAGCCTGACGGTAAGAAGTCGGCTCAAGAACAGCAGCACCAGTGGTGGGAAATCCAAAGCGATCAATAGGCGGACGAGGACGAGAACGCAAGCCATAAGTAGGCTGAGAGGAAGAGGACGACTCATCCAAGGAAGCATCCACAGGTCGTGAACGATGAGTGTAATGCTGAGGAAGAGATGGAACAAGAGAAGGAGGAATCGCCAAGGTAGAATCACGGGGTGGCGACGAAGAAGTCACCGGAGATGAAGGTGTAGAATCCGGTGACATGCTAGGTGAGGAGACCGGGGAAGATGGTGGCGGCGAATCGACGAGGGGTGGAGAAGCAGAGGGAGTGGAACGCATAGGCACAGGCGCCACGGGAGTGATAGGAGAGTCGGGAAAAGTGAGGAAAGAGATATCCTCCACTGAAAAAAACGAGGAAGATGGGCGTGGGTAAAAAGGACGAGACTCATCAAAAGTCACGTCTCGAGAGATACGCATCCGACGACCGACAGGATCCCAACAACGATAGCCCTTATGCTCATCACTGTAGCCTAAGAAGACACACTCAACAGACTGAGCGGTCAGTTTGATGCATTCGCGAGGGGCAAGAAGAACATAGCAAACACAACCAAACAAGCGAAGTATCGAATAATCGGGAGAACGATCAAACAGACACTCAAAAGGAACACCACCCTGCAAAGCAGCAGATGGCTGAAGGTTGATGAGATAGACGGAAGTGGAGATAGCCTCGACCCAAAAATGAGGCGGAAGAGAGGCGGCGATCATCATAGCACGAGCTGTCTCAAGAAGGTGACGATGCTTGCGCTCAGACACGCCATTCTGAGCATGAGCACCAGGACAAGAGAACTGGGCAAGAGTACCCTGCTCAGCAAGGACACCACGCAACATCTTAGAGATATACTCACCAGCGGAGTCAGCACGAAAAACACGAATAGGTGAAGAGAACTGAGTATGAACCATGGCAGCAAAACGCTTATAAATAGGCAACACCTCACTACGTGAAGTCGTGAAATAAAGCCATGTGTAACGAGAAAAATCATCGATGAAAATAATATAGTATTTATGACCACCTTTCGAAGCGAAAGGAGCCGGACCCCATACATCAGAATGGACTAAATCGAAAGGACGCTTAGACACTGACTCACTATGGGAATATGGTAACTGAATCTGCTTGCCAAGACGACAACCCTGACACTCTAAAGAGACATCTCCTGAGACAGACCCCAGAAGACCTCGACGAACTAAAGACAATAACCGAGAACCACACAGATGACCAAGTCGATGATGCCACTGCTTGAAGGAACCAGTAACAGAGGCGACAGCAGCGGAGGGACTGGCGATGGTGGTGGCAGCGGAAGGAACATGAAGCCAGTCCAACTCCCAAAGACCCTGAGAATCACGGCGGTGAGGGCCAGCCCCAACCAGAGTGTGCGTGCGACGATCCTGGACAGAACAAGAGTCAACATCAAGGATGACACGACAACCAGAATCAGTAAGTTGACCGGCAGAAAACAGATTCATGGTAAGTCGAGGAACATGAGCAACATCAGGAACAGAATAAGAAGGAGTGGAAAGATGGCCTCTACTAGCAACAGAAAGTGGAGTACCATCAGCAGTGAAGACATGAACAGGAGAATCCAGCGAGCGAAGAGAGGACAAAGCGGAAGAATGAGAAGACATATGAAAAGAAGCTCCAGAATCCAGAACCCATGGGAATGTACCTGACTGTGTAGAGGGCGGGTGCTCAGTGCGGGAAGCATCAGTCACAGAACCAGTAGTACCCGTCGAGGAAGAACCTGAAGCCGCGAGCAGACGCTTAAGTCTCAGAATATCCTGCTCAGTCAAAGCAATGGCTGAAGCTGGCGAGGGAGATGATGAAGTCCCTGAGGAGGATGATCGCGCCTTGCGCAGGTGTTTCCGCTTTGTGTAGCACTGGGACTCAATATGACCATCATTGTTGCAGTAGTCACAATGTGAACGGGGGCGACCTGAGCCTCCAGAAGGAGTGGGCAAGAGCGGCGGAGCACTCGAGCGAGAATGGGGCAGTGCAGCAGGTGGAGTGGAAGAAACCCGAGTAGCGAGCACAGAGGGAACCTCCAGCAAACCAGCACCACGTAGGCGAGTCTCCTCAGCACGAATCTCTGAAAGCGCCTCCATGAGAGAAATACGGCCACGAGCAAGCAACTGAGCACGCCGGGGCTCAAACTCCTTACGGAGCCGAGACAGGAACTCGTAGATGCGATGAAACTCCAAATCGGCCTGGACAGCCTGGCAGCAGGGGCAAGTACGACAACCAGCACTGCGGAGAGAATCAAGCTGGCGCCAGATAGCAGAACTCTGTGCATAAAAGTCATCAACAGTAGAGTCACCCTGCTGAAGAGCATGCTCCTGACGAACCACAGAAAGGTATAAGGCATCACCAGAGGGCTCATAGCGCTGACGAAGACAGGTCCACATCTGGAAGACAGTAGGAAGACCCAGAAACTCAGAAGCAAACTGAGGCAGAACACTAGCAGTGAGAACAGCTGCAGCACGAGCATCATCATCAAGCCACTGGGTGTAAACAGACAAAGCACCATGATACGTCTGAAGAGCCTCCTCATAAGCCAAAGCCCTCTCATCATAGGCACGATCAGCAGCCTCATCAGCAATCTTAGCCGCATCCTTGGCGGCCTGATTAGCATCCGTAGGAAGAACCAGTGGAGTCGGCGGAGTAGGGGCCACCGGAGGAACCGGACGTGGCGGACAGCAGACCTCGCCAGAAAGAACACCCCAGAGACGGATGCCATGCATGTGAATGCGCAAGAAGCCAGCGAACTCGGTGTAGTTAGTACCATCGAAGATCACCGGACAGCGAGGGACAGCAACATAGCCCGATGCAGCAGACAATTTTTTTTTGAAGAGACCCGAAAGCAGTAGAACACCGGACGGCAGGCGGAAGACCACGGGAGACCACGAGCGAACGGCAGCCGCGGGAAGGGGATGCGTGACCGCGAGCCTGGCGGACGGCAGGGGCGAAGTCCTGGCGGGAGGGCACCTGGCGGGCGGGAGCTGCCGGGCGGGAGCGGCGCCTGAGAGTGGGAGCAGCAGGAGCGACCGAGGAGTCCTGGCGGACGGCAGGAGCTGGCGGGCGGGAGCGGCCCTGAGAGCGGGAGCGGCGGGAGAAACCGCGAGTCCTGTGGCGGGCGGCGGGAGGCGTGAAGGGCGCCTGGAGACACAGCAGCGACGCCGAGGCAAAGAGAAACCGCGGCGGCGGCGGAGATGGGATCGTAGCACGAGTTGCGCGTGTGAAAAAAAAAGAGACCTAAAGCTCTAATACCATGTTAGGAATAAGCAACTTGTATTCCCATGAGGCCATAGGCCGATATATATACATGTACAGGTGTGGAACATATGCAGGAAACCCTTTATACAACGGGATAAATACAAAGGAGTACATGACCTATATTATAACTCTAACACTTAGATGAGCTAAGCTACTATTTCCTGTTCGGGAATGAAGTAATAATGCACAAACAACGTGTTGACACTTTGAATAGCTTAATAGACGCAAAGAAATGTTTAGTTCCCTACTATGTCTCTTCCAGTCCTTACGTTGTCCTCTCTAAGAATTCTCCACCCTGCATTTTAACCATGTTTGGTATATGTTGCAACACTAGCTAGCTAGCTAGCTTGCAAGCAGCTGGATGGATTCCTGTACGTGCAATCTTAGATCGTGCTTAACTCTAACAGGAAGCACCGGATCAAGAACTTGAACTGGGGCTGAGCGAGATTATATCGTGAACAGAGCTGCTGAGCCTCGCATTGGCTATATATGCCGTACTACCAGTCTACCACGATTCCGGCGCGGGCGCAGAGCTCTGACGGCAGCCTTTATGGAGACTTACATGTAGCCATGCATGGCTCATGCGTAACAGCGAAGTACGCCCAGGAAAATCAATGTTAGTGTACCTTGCTTACGTACGGGCTTTATGCTTCGGCCGTCTTCCGCCAGAGCTGGGAATCCTAGCTGATATATATTCATCCAATGCAACACTGCTTAAAAAACAAATTATGCAGAGCGTCGGATCGTGTGCCCGCCCTGGATCTCCGGCGGCGGAGCAGGGCAACCCTCCTTTCTATCTTACATGACTTCCTCGTCGGCGCTCATCCCATGAAATATCAGTTCTGGAATCCGCCAGTATGCGTCTAACTTCTCTCCTTGGCGATTAAACGGCATGTCGTACGTGTGCCCGGCCTGCACGGCGACGAACGATCGTAGTACTTGGTTCAGAATTAACGTGCTGTTGTAAATGGCTCAGGTATGCGCTCACACACGTACACAGCTGTGGCAGCACTGTCCCATGGGGTACTACGGTATGCAGTGGCCTCCGATTGGGCAGAAATCACATATTTGACCTGAGGGCGAAATCAAATCACAAACTGACTTGCTTTCGGAAAAAATTCACTCTGCTGACCCTTTCGTGTGGTGCCCGACAGCTAGGCGCCGCACACTACTATGCAGCGCCCTTCCCTTAGGCGTCGCACCTCCTGCCAGCGTGGCAGCCCTGGTCCAGTTGCGGCCCCACAGACAGCACTGCAGCGCCTAAGTCCTAGGCGCCACACTTGTAATGTGCAGCGCCCGTCTCTTAGGCGCTGCACAGTCAGTGTTCCACTTAGGCTGGCCCCACCCTCTCTCCCCTCCCACCCCCACCCCACACACCCCCACCCCACCCAAACCCTTAGACTTGCGCCCCTGCTCTCTTCCCCTCTCCCCCCCTCTCAAATCCTTCTCAAATCTTGCAAATCCGGAGTATTTGACCATGGATTTCAAAGCCAACCCCTCCCTTAAGGTAATCTCCTCCGATCCTCTCGTTTTCATCCATAGGAATGGTCACATTTGCTCAAATCTTGCTGCTTTGGGGAAACCCTAGTTTTGGCTTGGATTTGCAAATTTGTATTGAATCATGTTATGTTTCTTTGCTAATTTGGTATGGTTAGGCTTTCATAGTATGCTAGGGTTAGGGTTATGTGTGTTCGATGTTGGTGTTAGAGTTATGCTATGGTTAGGGTTGTGGTTATTGTTAAGTGGGGGTTATGAGAATTAATTCATTTATATGTTATGGCATATGTATTTTGTGCAAATATTTTTGTTATGTACTTACTTGATATACGTGTGTTTTTTATTATTGTAGGGATGGGGAGAACATGTGTTTATGTTCATCATGTGGATAAAGAGGCCTTTTTGAAAGGCAATGTTGAGCCGGACCCGGATGAGCTTGACATGGTGTTTGAGAGTAGTCCTAGCTATGCGGAGCTCTTGGACCAAGTGATGAAGGATTTGAATTGGATGGACCCAAGTGACGTTGTTGAGTTCGAGGGAAGGCATAATGTTGGTTTTGGAATGCACATCCGTTGGAAGACAATGCGTGTGAACTCCGAGCAACGTTGGGTTGCATACAAGGAGACGGTTGCCGAATCTCTAGACAAGGCTCTTGAGTTATTTGCCTCCAAGAAGGTTGAGTCTACTTTGAATTTGGACTTGAACCGGAACCCCTCCCCGTTGGTTGCTAGCACTCCCCCACCCATTAACCATGATCAAATGAGTGAACCTCATTTCATGCAACAAGATTGGCCAACATTGAGCCCGACTCCAAACAACCAAAATGAAGCTTTTGAAGAGGAGAATGATGAGTACGAGGAGGATGACAACGAAGTTGATCTCCATGACAACAATGTGGGTGATCTCGACCAATATCATGTGCAAGAGACAATGGACCAATCCATCCCTTTTTCCCGTGCATATGCATCGGACTCGGATGACGATGGTCCCGATGAAGAAGTTGATGAGGAGGGATTCACGCCGAAGGAGGCCCAAGCATTCAAGAAGGTATTCGGGCGGGATCACAAGACACCATTGTTCAAGGATCTTAGTCTCGCGGATGAAGCTGTTGTGGATGGTGGCAAATGCATTTCTCTTGGAGCTAGGCCAAGTTCTCACCGTGATTTGGAAGACGGCAAGAACGGGATATATCCCGGTTGTGAGTTTGAATCCTTCTTGGAATTGAAGATGTGGCTCGACAACTATTCGGTTACACATTATCGTCCACATAAAGTGGCCAACTCGGACGTCAATGTGCGTTACACGGTCAAATGTGAAGTGCCAAGATGTCCATGGATTGTGCATGCGAGGCCATGGAAAGGAGGTCCCACTTGGCGCATAGTGAGTTGTCTACCAACTCACATGTGCCGGCACAAGAATGCGGATGGCGAGCTTGTGTCCCAACAACACAGACAACTCGCGTCCGAGTTCATTGCTTACAGGTTATCCAACCAAATATCCACACTTCCAATAATGAGCATCAAGAGTGTCATTGACCTTGTGAAAGCCATCTTTCATTACAAGGTGGAGTACGGCAAGACATGGAAGCCGAAGCAAGCCGCATTCAAGATGTTGTATGGCAATTGGGAGGAAGCATACAACCGACTCCCTAGGTTGTTGTTAGCTATCGCCGCCACAAATCCAGGCATGGTTCACGTGGTTGAGCCTCATGGGCACCAAACATTGATTCATAACGGGAGGACCGTCCGAGTATTTGGCCGTGCATTTTGGGCCTTTGAGCAATGCGTGAGGGCTTCTGAGCATTGTCGGCCCGTCATCACCATTGATGGCACGTTCTTGACCGGACAATACAAGGGCACTTTATTGGTTGCAATAGCAAGTGATGCCAATAACCGGGTGTTGCCTTTGGCTTTCGCTTTGGTTGAGGTGGAGAACAATGATAACTGGGAGTGGTTCTTGCGTCAATTGAGAACAAGGATATTACGGGCTGAAAGGGAAATTTGTGTCATATCGGATTGCCATCCAGGAATTCTAAACGCGGTGGTGGTTGACATTCCCGGACATACAAAGTTGCACCATCGATGGTTCATGAGGCACTCTTGTGCAAACTTCTATAGGGCATGTGGTATCAAGGAGTTGGCCGATGATCTTCATGATTGTTGTCTCGCTTTCACCAACAAGCGGTTTGCCACATTGTTCAATGCATTGCTCAGACACAAGAAACTTGACCCCGGTGGTCTTGAATTTCTCAATAAGAACATTGTCGAAAGGAATATGTGGGCACGTGCTTTCAAAATAGGGCAACAACGCAAAATTGGTGACTTTTTTTCAGGCAAGCATGAGAAATGACTGAAGTAATGACCTCGTTACCTGCTCAGGCGTAATCGTATCCAACTCGGCAATGTACTTTTGGTACATGAGATTGACATCGTTCGTCATCTCGGAAACCACATCCCACTTGTAAGCCCAAGTGGGGCGCCGTAAGTCGTCATCTTCGTCTTCATACCAAGGATTAAACCTGACGCTCTTCGGGCGTCCAACAGGCAGACGCTCCCAGCTCCATACAGAAAGTAGAAGCATATTACCACCAATGCCTGCCCTATCTGTGATCCTGCAACACGCATCGTCCAGCTGCATATGAAAGAAAAACAATGTTAAGTTGACAGCAAGGTTGCATTGCTAATGAACAAATGAGTTGATAACAAAACAAACCAACTACCTGTCGGTACAAGTACGCAAGAGTCGCTGAACCCCAGCTCCATTTGCTATCGAAGACGGTCAACGCCTTCAGCCACATCCATGGAGCGTTCTTGCCCGTGGAGTCAGGAAACAAAGTCCTCGAGACAACGTACCACATATAGACACGAGCATGTGTCTGTCTCACATCATCAGTGGCATCCGCAGGGCAATGCGCAAAGTTTGCTTGAATCCACGTTAAAGCAGCTCCGGCTGCTTTCCTTTCCTTCTTCTTCGGCTCTTCTCCCTCCTCTACATCAGCCTCGGTAGGAGCCTTACCGATAAGAGCAATCATCTGCTCGCGCCACCCATCAGAATCGGTGCTCATACAGAGAGGCATCCCGTCGATAGCAAGACCGGTGATCAACGAGACATCCTCGAGCGTCACGGTCATCTCCCCAGTCCGAAGATGGAAACTGTGCGTCTCCGGCCTCCACAGATCAGCAAGAGCGGACACCAGTGGAGCGTTCAGATTCGGCGTCGACCGGCTGACCAACTGAATCCACGGGAGTAGTCCTGCCTGCTTGATGTACGGTGTGTACCGCTCATCGTAAGGCATGGCAGGACCAGAGACCTCGTGATACCGAATCTTCAGAGGTTCAAGCTTCTTCAAAAAACAAGTAATGACAAATCTTAGGGCATGTCAATTTCAACTAAAGGCAAATTTGCTAAATATTTAGATTACTCATTATTACCAGCCCCTTCTCGCGCATCATGTAGGCCCGGTGTTGTGTGTCAATGGCATTGTCGAGAAGCCAAACCATCCTTACAAATTTCAAACAATAAACATATATGAGTTCATCTCAAATAAACATATATGAGTTCATCTCAAATAAACATATATGAGTTCATCTCAAATGATTGTAAATTCTCATATATATCTAGTATGTCATATGTGTTCAAGTAAATCAACATCTCATATTTCAAATAAACTCAACGTCTAATATATATCTAAAAAAATCAACATCTCATAATTATCTACAAAACTAGGCATCTCATATATATCTTAAAAAATATACAAACTACGTTTCACTAACAAGAATCGTATAGTGTGGGGGGGGTGTCAAAGGTTCAACCTAATCTTGGGCAAACAAAGATCCAAACAAAGCAAATCAAAGGTTCCACCTAATCTTGGGCAAATCCATAAAAATGCAACGAATTAACGGAGGAAAAGAAAGGGAACGGAGGAGTTTACCTAGTAGGAGGGATTGGAGACCGAATCCGGGCCTCAAAACTTCAGATCTGAGAGGGGTGTGGGGGGATCCGAAGGGGGCGCCGCCGCCGCTCTCTAGAGAAACTTCCTCAGAGGGGGAAGAACTGCCTGTGAGGGGCTGGCCCGATGCGGCTTAAGTCAATGTGCAGCGCCCAAGCCATAGGCGCTGCACTTTACACAGTGTGGCGCCCATGCCTTAGGCGCTGCATTGCTGTCTGTGGGGCCGCAAACTAGCTTAGGGCTGCCACGCTGGCTGGATGTGCGACGCCTAAGGAAGGGCGCTGCATAGTAGTGTGCGGCGCCTCGCTGTCGGGCGCCACACGGAAGGGTCAGCAGAGTGAAATTTTTTCGAAAGCAGGTCAGTTTATGATTTGATTTCGCCCTCAGGTCAAATATGTGATTTCTGCCCTCCGATTGATCCTAGCAATTAGAGCATTAATACATACACACAGAGACAGACAACATATGTTTTTCTCAGACATATGCACATACTAACACGTACGGTGTGGCGAATCCCAGTGCTAGCCTAGCTGCTGCTTAGTTTCAGATTTGCTAAAACACATATGTGCCCTAAGTATTGCATATTTAAATCCTATACTATTGATTTTACGCGAAGATTTGTGGAGACAATTTTTTTCCCTTTGTAGTTTAACTGAGTCACTTAGATGTGCAATAACTAGGGTACATTTAATGTGCAAATAATTTCTATGCGCACGGCGCACTTCTGTTCAACCCGCACTGATATCATGCTGAACTGGATTGACATTACAGTGATGCCAACGTTGGCAAGCAAGCCGGAAGACCCAGCAGTTCCATCATCCTGTCCATGAAACAAATTGGGTGAGCAGGTCCTCATAACCGAGCAGTGTCATTCCCGACATCCATGTGTAAGTTGGGTCCCGAGCCCAGCCGTGCCTGTCCAACCAGGCGCCGTAGCCGTCGAGACTGGCCAGAGCGTGTCTCCTTGATCTGTAGATGGACAATGTAGGGGCTCGGTTCGCTTCTATCCGTCGCCGTGCGTCGTAGGGCTTGAGATATTCAACAAGGTCTTTGCCATAACGGTGCGTCACTGTTTAAGCACGTATATTTTTCCTTGTCAGCCTATCGCACCCTCCAGGGGGTCGATCAGGTTGATCGGCTCGACCGCGTGTTAAAAGCACATTGTCGGTGACCTTCTCATCGAATTGTGCCAGGAGACGTCCGCGGGGGTAAGATTTAGGCGCAGTGTGGCACCGTTCCTTGAGGTATTGTTCGGCCGAGAGGATTTCTACTCACTTATCATTCAACGCGTTCTGATTGGCATTGGCTGAATAGCTTGCCTCCTTATTCCATAGGGAGCTGGGAGGCGCTCGGGGATGCCTTTAGGGCAAACTTCTAGGGAACTTACGTCTGACCTTCAGAACCAACGACCTCTGCCATGTTATTCAACAACCCGACGAGTTGGCAAGGAAATTTTGGAATCGTTTCCTAACCAAAAAGAACCAAATAGTGGACTGCCTTGATGCCGAGGCGATCGCCGCCTTCCGGCATAGTATCCGGGATGAATGGTGAGGGAGTCCTGGACTAAGGGGTCCTCGGGCGTCCGACCTGTTAGACATGGGTCGGACTGATGGGCTGTGAAGATATGAAGACCGAAGACTCTCTCCCGTGTCCGTATGGGACTCTCCTTGGCGTGGAAGGCAAGCTTCGCGTCCAAATATGAAGATTCCTTTCTCTGTAACCAACTTTGTACAACCCTAGTCCCCTTCGGTGTCTATATAAACCGGAGGGCTTAGTCCGTAGAGAAAAAGATAATCATAGTCATACAGGCTAGACTTCTAGGGTTTTAGCCATTACTATCTCGTGGTAGATCAACTCTTGTAATATTTATATTCATCAAGATCAATCAAGCAGGAAGTAGGGTATTACCTCCATAGAGAGGGCCCGAACCTGGGTAAACATTGTGTCCCCTGCCTCCTGTTACCATCATCTTAGACGCACAGTTCGGGGCCCCCTACCCGAGATCCGCCGGTTTTGACACCGACATTGGTGCTTTCATTGAGAGTCCCGCTGTGACATCGAAAAAAGGTTTGATGGCTCCTTCAATCATCTACAACAATGTTGTCCAAGGAGAAGTCTTCCTCCCCGGACAGATCTTTGTGTTCGGCGGCTTCGCACTCCGGGCCAACTCGCTTGGCCATCAGGAGCAGATCGAAAGCTACGCCCCTGGCCATCAGGTCAGATTTGGAAGCTTGAACTACGTCACGGATATCCGCGGAGACTTGATCTTTGACGGATTCGAGACCACGGCAGCCGCTCCCTGCCACCACGATGAACATGACGTAAATCTGTCATCGGACCATACCCAGGAGATAGCACCTGTAACTGCTCCGGCCTTAGATCCGGAGAAGATCACGCCATCCGAGGATGGGAAGCTCAACCCCGCCACGGAGGCTGTAGACTCAGCGGCGTTGGAGCCGCACACAGACCTAACTTCAAGTGACATCTGTGTCAGCGGAACCATGGACCTCCGGCTACAGGTTCCGAACCTTGTGCGTCCGCATACGTCGAGCTTGATCGGTCATCGATCGTCGAATTCAGCTCCGCGGACATCTTCCGGCACTCGCCTTTGGGCGACGTGCTAAACTCATTAAAAACTCTATCCTTAGCGGGGGACTCTCAGCCGAATTATATCCAGTTCGAACTGGAGGCTGATGACGGAGAATTTCGTTTCCCACCCACCGCCCACTTCATAGCCACTGTCGAGGACCTAACCGACATGCTCGATTACGGCTCCAAAGACATCGACAGTATGGACAACGATGCCGGAGAAGAGAAGGCCCAAAACCCGCCGTTCACCGGACGATGGACGGCCACCTCCTCATATGACGTATACATGGTGGATACACCAAAAGAGAATGGCGGCGATGACAAGGAAAATCCGGTTGAGGATGACCCTCCTAAGATACAACCAAATCGTCGGCGTCCGCGGCGCCGCTCTAAATCACGCCGCAGCAAAGACAGCAACACCGGCACAGGAGACGATAACACTCCGGACGGTGCCGAATACAGAGAAGACCTGAACAAGCTGCCGAACAGGACGATCGAGAAGATGGGCAGGTTAGCCCTGATGAACAGGCCATACACGAAGACTCGGAGGACAGTAGCTATCTCCTACTCTCCGAGGAAGAGGTGAGCCTCGGCAACGAGGATTTTATCGTGCCTGAGGAACCTCTCGAGCAGGAGCACTTCAAGCGCCGGCTAATAGCCACTGCAAGGAGCCTGAAAAAGAAGCAGGAGCAGCTTCAAGCTGATCAAGATCTGCTAAACGATAGATGGACTGATGTCCTAGCAGCCGAGGAATACGGCCTCAAGCACCGAGCCAAAAGTTGCCCGAAGCGTAAATTATTACCTCAGTTCGATGATGAGGCACTGGAGTCCGTACCGTCATCGCGCAATGTGGCTGACCGACCACCACGTGGTCGGGACAAAGCGTCAACTCAAGACGAACACCAGCCCGGCCCACCTCACCGTAAAGGCAGAGATAAAACAGCTCGGGGACATACCTACGACCTGCGGCAGGGCTTGGACAGTAGAGCAGGTCAGAACAGATCGATTTATGGATCACGGGGACGCGCCCCGACACGCGACAACGGCTATCTAGCCGGACGCAACAATCATACTCACGCCCCGGCCGAGAACCGCAGACGGACTCCATCCGAGCTATGTCGCGACGTGGCCCGATACAGAGGCGCCGCACACCCCCTTTGTTTCACTGATGAAGTAATGGACCATGAATTCCCGGAAGGGCTTAAACCCGTGAACATCGAATCATATGACGGGACAATGGACCCCGCGGTATGGATTGAGGATTTTCTTCTCCATATCCATATGGCTCGTGGTGATGATCTTCATGCCATCAAATACCTCCCGCTAAAACTCAAGGGACCAGCTCGGTACTGGTTGAACAGTCTGCCCAAAAATTCAATTGGCAGCTGGGAGGACCTGGAAGACGCCTTCCTCGACAACTTCCAAGGTACATACGTCCGACCTCCGGATGCCGACGACTTAAGCCACATAGTTCAACAGCCCGGAGAGTCAGCCAGGAAATTCTGGACTAGGTTCTTAACTAAAAAGAACAAGATCATCGACAGCCCGGATGCCGAAGCCATAGCGGCCTTTAAGCATAGCATCCGCGACGAATGGCTCGCCCGTCACCTCGTCCAAGAAAAGCCGAAGTCTATGGCGGCCCTCACGGCACTCATGACCCGTTTTTGCGCGGGCGAGGATAGTTGGCTAGCACGTGGCAATAACAATGCAAGCGACGCCGGCACCTCTGAAGCCAGAAATAGCAACGGCAAGACCCAACGCAACAGACACAAACGTCGAAACAACAATGACAACACCGATTATTCGGTGATCAATGCTGGATTCAGTGGCTCTAAGTCCGGTCAACGGAAGAAGCCGTTCAAAAAGAACGATTCGGGATCATCCAGCTTGGACCGCATACTCGATCGTCCGTGCTAGATCCATGGCACCCCAGAAAAACCAGCCAACCATAGCAACAGAGATTGTTGGGTTTTTAAATAGGCTGGCAAGTTAAATGCCGATAACAAGGAGAAGGGGTCGCAAAGCGAGGACGATGACGAGGAGCCTCGGCCACCGAACACAGGGGGACAGAAGAAGTTTCTCCCTCAGGTCAAAACGGTGAACATGATATATGCTACCCACATCCCAAAGACGGAACGCAAGCGCGCACTCAGGGACGTCTACGCGATGGAGCCAGTTGCCCCAAAATTCAACCCATGGTCTTCCTATCCGATCACCTTTGATCGCAGAGACCATCCGACCAGTATCCGTCATGGCGGGTCAGCCGCACTGGTCTTCGATCCAATCATCGATGGATTCCACCTCACGCGAGTCCTAATGGACGGTGGTAGCAGCTTGAACCTGCTCTATCAGGACACAGCGCGCAAAATGGGCATTAATCCCTCAAGAATTAAGCCCACAAGGACTACCTTTAAAGGAGTTATACCAGGCGTAGAGATCCGCTGTACGGGCTCAATCACCCTCGAGGTTGTCTTTGGATCCTCGGACAATTTTTGAAGTGAAGAGCTAATCTTCGACATCGTCCCCTTTCGCAGCGGCTATCACGCACTGCTTGGACGAACCGCATTTGCGTGCTTCAACGCGGTGCCACACTACGCTTATCTTAAGCTCAAGATGCCCGGACCACGCGGCGTCATAACAGTCAATGGAAACACGGAACACTCCCTCCGTACCGAAGAGCACACCGCTACGTTAGCAGCAGAAGTACAGAGCGGCCTTCTCAAGCAGAACCTTAATTCGTCGGTCGAGCTCCTGGACACTGTCAAACGAGTCCGGACTACTCTGCAGCAGGACAGCGCAGCTCGTCAAGAGCTCGATTAACAATTTGGCCTCCGTCCCAGTCCCAACCAAGTGGCGGCCTTCGTACCACGTGTACATAATTACGCACTCAAAATACCATGGGCATAGATGGAGGCATAACTAGCTTGTGATCCATACTATGGCTCGACCGCCCCTGGACACACATACTTTCAATTTTTTACTTTTTATCCTTTCAGGTTTCTTTTCCGCAGGCTTCTTCCGACGACCTGATCATTGGTCCTCTCGACAGGACGGATACACCAAGATGGCAAGAAGCACTGGTGTACAAGGGAATTTCTAGGTGGTCTCTTTAACGATCACTCTACCTGCTTTCAGGACCCGCACGCAGCTCTCCCTTGGTAGTGGCATGTTAAATAGCCCGGTTGCTTATCGCACCACTTGTACGAATACGCTTTGACGTATCAATCAAACTATAATGGAAACAGTTTGCGGCCCAACCTTTTGCGGCACTAGCTTACTACTCCTTTTTTCCCCTTCTTTGGTAATCTTTTCAAGTTACACCCGTACACTTTGGTACGCTTTAATCTGCCAGGGGCTTCATTGCGACCCATAATATGGCAATAAAGTCCGAACACTTTTTACAGTATAGTTCGGCACCCCGAATTTAGCATTATATGCAGTGGCTCCGAATCATGTCTTTGGTCAATAGTTGGGTTGCCCGACTCGTGTGCTTACTACCTTACGTTTCGCTATATCGGCTAGGGTAGTAAAGGGAGAACTACTGCGATTGTGACCTGGTTTATCCGGATGAGCACCTCAATAGAGAAAGCCGAAAACTGACTGTCATGATGCGGCGAGAGCTGGTCAGCTCTTCGGAGGTTTCAAATCTTTAGCGATTTTTTCCGCATTATGCGATGAATCAGTTCTTACCCGATCAGGTGTTTACAGTACCCTAGTTCGGATACTAGGGGTTGCGCCAAAATTTTCATTGTCAAACTCCTATGGCTAAGTGAGAGTCATAAAGCCACATAGTCCGATTGCCTGGTTCGTTGCGCTAAACACCTCCTTCAAGGACCAAACAATTGGATCAAGAGTGTTTAGAATCCATCCCGAACACCCCCGTACTACCTACGTGGGGGCTCAAGCCGACGACTGGCCAACTCTCCGAATTTCATAAACACGGCCGCACAAGTGGTAAAATATGAAACAAACATTTATCTTACATAAATTAACTTGTTCCATAATACAGGGCAGATAATACGAATGTACTCATTCAAAGATTACATCTTTCGCACACTGCGCCGCCACAAGGCGGGATCCCTCCAGGACATTGTCAAAATATAGCTCGGGCGTGCGGTGCTCCTTGTCCTCGGGCGGTCCCTCGGTCGCGAGCTTGATGGCGTTCATCTTTGCCCACTGCATCTTGACACGGGCAAAGGCATCCGCGCACCCTCGATGCAGACCGATCGTTTGATAACTTCAAGCTGGGGGTTGGCTTCGACCAGCCGCTTCATGAGCCCGAAGTAGCTGTTGGGTATAGCTTCGGCAGGCCACAGCTGGATTATTAAGTCCTTCATGGCCAGTTCGGCCACCCTATGCAGTTCGACCAGCTGTTTCAGCTGATCGCTAAAGGGCACCGGATGTTCTGGCGCAAGGTATTGCGACCAGAACAGCTTCTCCGTTGAGCTCCCCTCTTCGGCTCGGAAGAATTCCGCAGCGTCAGAAACTCTGCGCCGCAGATCCACAAATGCCCCTGGAGACCTCCAAATCCGGGTTAGTAAGAGATACCTCTTCTTCACATACTTGCTTTGCATACTAAACGTCTTACCCGCTGCGATGTTCTTCGCCTGTTGGATCTCCTGGAGGGCGCTTTGGGCTTCGGCCCGGGCCTCTTGTGCGCCTTGGCGAGCCTTGGCGAGTTCAATCTCTTGAGCCGAAACATCGCGTTCCAAGGATTCGCACTTCTTCACGGCATCCTGGAGCTCCTACTGGACCTCATCAAGCCTGGCCTCGTGCTTCCCACAGGCGGCTTGTTCATTGGCAGCTTTCTCCTTGGCCTCGGCCAGCGCCTTCTTAAGGACCTCGACCTCGGTCACTGCTCCTACAAATAACATGGCACTACGGTCAGCATACATCATTTATTCTTTCCGAAAATACAGCAAGTCACCACATACCTTGCTTATCCTCCAGCTGCCTTTTCACAAGGCCGAGCTCTTCTTCGGCCCGCTCCAGACTCTGCTTTAGTCCGGAGACCTCAGCAGCATGAGAGTTAGTTTCCTGCAAAAGTTACTTGATCCTCTGTCCGGATTTTCTTTCCGAACACCGGACAGTGTCTCAGGGGCTACTGTCTATACTATGACTTTTTCTTTTGTGTCGCTTACCTCAAAGCCTGTCAGCAGGCTGGTGCAGGCTTCGGTCAGTCCGCTCTTGACGGACTGAACCCTCTCAACCACCGTACCCATAAGGATACGGTGTTCCTCCACAATGGAAGCGCCTCGTAGCGTTCCAGCAGATTATCCGATGCCTGTGGATGGACAGAGGTCACCGGCGGAATAGGCACGCCTCCTCCCTTCGGAGGAGGCTGCTCGTTTGACTCCGGAGCCGTGTAGGTCTCCAGGATGGTATCCGGCTGGGGGCTGAATTGGATATGGCCCCCATCGCCAGTGTCCATGAGGGCTTTCACCCCCATGTGTCCGGCGGCCGAAGAGTCATCCTCTGGCGCCACCTTGACGACCTCTTGAACCTCTCCCTGGCCGGGGAATGTCCTTAGGGACAGCACCTCGGCGTCGCCCTTGGCCTGGGGAGAGTGAGCCGTCGGTGGTGACTCACTGGCCATCGCCTTCGAATCCAGCGAACCCCCTGATGAGGATCGCAGGGAGCTATCGTGGGCTGGACTGCAACTGCATAATTCAACATGTTAAAAACTGTGAAGTAGAGAGGCCGGATATATGGACGCATCAGTGTTTTTTAGTACTCACGATGCGGCCAGGGGCTTCTCTCGGGGGTGCGCCTCCGGGCTGTTGTCAACGTCCCATGCGGAGTTATCCGCGTGGGAGCTCTTCCCCTTCTTGGACGCCTCCGCCTCCAGATTTGTGGAGGGCGCCCTCTTCTTCCTTCCCCCCTCAGGTGGGGAGCTGCTCTCTTCCTCCTCCTCCTCCTCATCGTCTTCGGCGGTGGATTGAGTATCATTATCTTCGGACGACATGTCCGAAGCGCCCTTGCGGCGGAGGCCACTTCGGGCCCCCTTGGCCTTCTTCTCCGGTGCCTTGTAAGGCGCCGGGACCAGCATCTTCATCAGAAGAGGAATTGTTGGCTCCTCGGGCAACGGAGCCGGACATCGAATCCGCTCCGCCTTCTTTGTCCAGCCCTGGAAAAATAAATGGTGAGGTTTAGATATCCTCCATGAACAAGCAAGTAAAAGATACACCTTGAAACATGAAAGACTTACTGCACTGGCGGGACGTGCCAGGGCATGCCCGCGGTCTTCGGTCGTCTCCGGTGGCGTCTCGTTGCCGTTGAAGAGCACCTTCCAGATATCTTCGTGCGTGGTTCCGTAGAACTGTAGCAAGGTCTGGTGCCCAGCCAGATCGAACTCCCATAAGTGGCAAGTCCGGCTCTGGCATGGAAGGATCCGGCGAACTAGCATCACCTGGATTACATTGCCGAGCTTGATGTTCTTGTCCACCATGCTCTGGATGTGCGTTTGTAGCGCCGTCAGCTCGTCCGACGAAGACCAATTCAGGCCCTTCTCTAGCCAGGAGGTGAGCCGCATTGGGGCTCCGGACTGGAATTCGGGAGCCGCGGCCCAGGTGGCGTCGCGGGGCTCTGTGATATAGAACCACAGTTTCTGCCACTCTTTGACGGTCTCCACAAAAGTACCCTTGGGCCATGTGACATTGGGCAGCTTCCTCACCATGGCGCCTCCACACTCCGCGTGTTGGCCATCCACCACCTTTGGCTTCACATTGAAGATCTTAAGCCACAGTCCGAAGTGGGGTGGAATGCAGAGGAAGGCCTCACACACGACAATGAATGCCGAGATGTTGAGGAAGGAGTTTGGGGCTAGATCATGGAAATCTAGCCCGTAATAGAATATTAGTCCGAGGACGAAAGGGTGGAGAGGAAACCCTAACCCACGGACGAAGTGGGGGATGAACACCACCCTTTCATTGGGCTTCGGGGTAGGGATGATCTTCCCCTTGGCTGGGAGCCGGTGGGCGATTTTCTTCGCCAGGTACCCGGCCTCCCGAAGCTTGGTGATGTCCTTCTCCTTGACGGAGGAGGCCATCCCTTGCCTTGCGCTCCGGATCCAGACATGGTTGAGCGCTTTCTTGTTGCGGAAAGAATGAGGACTTGGACGCTGGAGCTCGAGAATGGGAGGACAGGTATAGAGAGAAGGCGTGGGTGAAATAAGGGAATCCTTATCTCCTTATGAAGGCAGTGAATATCAAGCGCCTCCCCACTCACCTTAAAACTTGCCTGTTCCCGAGGGCGGTGCAAACCGCACGGTTGGATTACCCACGCCTATTGATAATCCCCAAGTGCAGGGGATCGTCGTAGCAATTCCCAAAGGTGGAAGTGATAAGTATGGAGTGTCGAACCCACAAGGAGCTAAAGGTAAGATCAATATTCTCTCAAGTCCTATCTGCCACTGATACGACTCTACGTACACCGAACGTTTGCTTCCAACTAGAAACGAGAAATAAAACTACGTTGTGGGTATGAAGAGGATAACTTTGCATGATATCGGAGAGCTAAAATATAAATGTAGGTGTTGTTGTCATAAAGTTAGAATATATTACTAAAGTATTATAAATAGCGAGTGTGGAATAATGATGCATCGGTGTGCGGAATTATCCTAGGCAATCGTTAACAAGACCGGTAGTCGTCATTGCAATTTCATATGAGGGAGAGGCATAAGCTATACTTTCTCTTCTTGGATCATATGCACTTATGATTGGAACTCTAGCAAGCATCCGCAACTACTAAAGATCATTAAGGTAAAACCCAACCATAGTATTAAAGCATCAAGTCCTCTTTATTCCCATACGCAACAATCCCCTTACTCAGGTTTGTGTTTCAGTCACTCACCAACCCACTATAAGAGAATCATGAACGTATTGCAACACCCTATAGCAGGAATCCCTCACGCTTGCGCGACACGGAGGGCACCATAGGACAGCACCAAAATAAAACATACAACTCGTACCAATCTAGATCATCAATCAACCCAAAGACATAAGATATCTACTCAAAACATCATAAGATGGCAACACATCATTGGATCATAATATGTGGCATAAAGCACCATGTTCAAGGGGATTACAATGGGGTGCGGGAGAGTGGACCGCGTAAAATAGATGAGGATGGTGATGATGATGGTGATGTTGATAAAGACAATCACCGTGGCGATGATTCCCCTCCCAATGGCACTCCGACGCCACCGAGAGAGAGGAGGAGAGGTTCTCCCCTTCTTATGCTTCCTCCTCCATGGCCTCCCCCTAGATGGGGAGAGGTTCTCCCTCTGGTCCTTGGCCTTCATGGCGATGATGGACCCTCCGAGATCCTCCTCCATGGCCTTCGGTGATGATGGCCCCCTCCGGCAGGGTGCTAGAGAGGGCCTAGATTGATTTCTCGTGGCTACAGAGGCTTGCGGCGGCGGAACTTCCGATCTAGGTTAATTTCTGGGGGTTTCTGTATTTATAGGAATTTTTGGCGTTGGTTTCATGTCAGGGGGGTCTCTGAGTCGTCCACGAGGCAGGGGCCCACGCCCAGGGGGGTGGGCGCGCCTCCCACCCTCGTGGACAGACCGGGACTCTTCTGGCCCAACTCTTTTGCTCCAGGGGCTTCTTTTGGTCCATAAAAAATCAACAAAAGTTGGCACGTCAATTGGACTCCGTTTGATATTCCTTTTCTGTAAAACTCAAAAACAAGGAAGAAACAGAAACTGACACTGGGCTCTAGGTTAATAGGTTAGTCCCAAAACTCATATAAAATAGCATATAAATGCATATAAAACATCTAAGATGGATAATATAATAGTGTGAATACTTCATAAATTATAGATACGTTGGAGACGTATCACCTGTATTGATGAGAAATCCCGCAATAAGGGGACACGATCTCTGCTTTTACAAGACGTGCCAATGAGACCGCATCTCGAAGCGGCAGGCCGAAAAACGGTTCGAAATAATGACCGGGTGATGACGTGGAGTCACATTACCGAAAGTTGTCAGCGGATGGGACTCGTGAAATATTATACTCTCTGTGGTTGTGTGTGGGATTTGTTTTGCAGAGCCGGACACGTTCATTGCGTCCGAAGACTGTGTTGGAGTATTCGGAGAAGGAACCCACCTTGCAATGCCGAAGACAATCTGCGTGCCAGACACCTCGTCATTGAAGCCAGGTTCAGGGGCTACTGAGGGACTCCTGGACTAAGGGGTCCTCGGGCGTCTGACCTGTTAGACATGGGCCGGACTGATGGGCTGTGAAGCTATGAAGACCGAAGACTCTCTCCCGTGTCCGAATGGGACTCTCCTTGGCGTGGAAGGCAAGCTTGGTGTCCAAATATGAAGATTCCTTTCTCTGTAACCGACTTTGTACAACCCTAGTCCCCTCTGGTGTCTATATAAACCGGAGGGCTTAGTCCGTAGAGAAAAAGATAATCATAGTCATACAGGCTAGACTTCTAGGGTTTTAGCCATTACGATCTCGTGGTAGATCAACTCTTGTAACATTTATATTCATCAAGATCAATCAAGCAGGAAGTACGGTATTACCTCCATAGAGAGGGCCCGAACCTGGGTAAACATTGTGTCCCCTGCCTCCTGTTACCATCACCTTAGACGCACAGTTCAGGACCCCCTACCCGAGATCCGCCGGTTTTGATACCGACAAATGGCTTGCACGCCAACTTGGGCACCTTAAGCGGAGGACCATGGCAGCCCTCACCTCATTGATGACCCGCTTTTGCTCGGGAGGGGATAGATGGCTGGCCCACAGTTCTCACAATGATGAGGCTGGCACCTCGGAGTCCCGCGATGGCAATGGTAAGCCTAGCCGCAATAAAAATAAGTGCAGGCATAAGAATAGTGGGAGCGAAACTGAGGATGCCGCAGTTAACGCAGGGTTGAATGACGCTAGAGCCGAACAGAAAAAGAAGCCCTTTAAAGGGAACAATGACGGACCCAGCCAGCTGGACAAGATCCTCGACAGAGAATGCCAGATCCATGGCACATGCGTTTGAGGTCATTGTGCTTGAATACCCAGCAGTTCCATCTTACAATTTGTGAAACAAATCGGGTGAGCAGGTCCTCGGAACCGAGCAGTGTCATGTCGGACATCGGGAGACATCCGTGCGTAAGTTCGGTCCCGAGCCTGGTCGTGCCTGTCCAATCAGGCGTCATAGCCATCGAGACCGGCCGGAGCGCGTCCCCTTGATTTGTAGATGGACCATGTAGGGGCTTAGTTCACTTCTATCCATCGCCGTGCGTCGTAGGGCTCAAGATATTCAACAAGGTCTTTTCCGTGATGGCGCATCTCTGTTTAAGCATGTATATTTTCCCTCGTTGGTGTGTCACGCCCTCTAGGGGGTCGATTAGGTTGATCGTCTCGACTGCGTGTTAAAAGCACGTTGTCGGGGACCTTCTCGTCGAATTCTGGCAGGATACGTCGGCGAGGGTAAGATTTAGGCACGGTGTGGTACCGTCCGTCGAGGTATTGTTCGGCCGAGAGGATTTCTACCCACTTGTTATTCAGTGCATTCTGATGGGCTTGTGGCTGTTGCTGCTTCCTCTTCATACTCCTGGCAGTAGCTACCAGGCGCCGTCTGTTGCCCCGTTGAAGAGGTCATCGGGGTCCTCATCTTCAGTTATTCCTGCGGGGCTGTTTCACTGTTCTGGATAGACTTGAATGTCCTCTCCCTGGTTATCAGCTTCGTTAGTCGCTGTGCCATTGTCAGTGGCGGCGGTGTCGTGCCCGCTGGAAGCCCTAATGGTACCCTTCGCGCACCTGCATCAATGTTGCGATGGGTTCCTAGGTGTGTCCACCATGTATACGTCGTAAGTGGACGTTGTTGTCCATCTACCGGTATTGGTCAAAGGCATAGTGGTTTCTGGAGTGCTGTCGACATCTTCATCCATGTCGGTAGCCTCCTCGTAGTCTAGCACGTCGTTTAAGTCATCGACCGTGGAGACTAAGTGGATGGTGGGTGGGATGTATATTTCCCAGTTGTCAGCTTTAAGTCCGATCTTGTCATAGACCGAAGTTTGATGGTTCGAGATTGATAAACTCTGAATGCAATCCAGCATCTCATTAAGGTGAGACAGATCTTCAGGGTTCATGGTCTGACTAGAGGCCGGGCAGACTCAAAGCATGATCGGGGCGTTCCTTGAAGCGAGCTTAGAGTGTTGGTCGGCCTAATCTAACTCTAGGCTACCTACTAGGGAGATTGCACCCGTACTTGACATAAGGTCCATGTTTGAATTCAGATTGGGGTCGGGGCCCGGCTCGATGTCGAGGCCCTCGCCTGGAATGATAGCAGTCGATTCCTCGCATGGGGCACCAGACCCATCGGGAGATCAAATCCAAAGTTCAGATCGGAGATCGGCTCTGGGATTGAGCCCGCGGCAACCGAGAGTCCTTCATACGGTCTGGAGCCCAGCCGAAAAGAACAAGCTCGCCACAGGAATACGTGGTGTATTCTAGGCTTCGGAAAGTGACCATCTGGTCCGGAGCGGAGTTCTCGATGGGTGCTAGATGGCCCATCGAGTCGGCATGGAAAACCATGCTGCCAAACACAAATAGTTGGTCAGGGACAAAGATTTCATCCTGACAGGCGTTGCAGTTGATCCGCATATTAGCCATAGATCCTTTTTTTATCACACAACAGAACTCTCATTGAAAGCACCAATGTCGGTGGTAAAATCGGCAGACCTCGGGGTAGGTGCTCCCGAGCTGTGGGTCTCGGATCGATGGTAACATGAGACAAGGGACACGGTGTTTACCCAGGTTCGGGTCCTCTCGAAGAGGTAATACCCTACGTCCTGCTTTGGTTGTATTGATGGTTGTGTATCGAGTACAAGCTTGATCTACCTCGAGATCATAAGTTGTATTCTAACCCTAAGGCTATGAGGATATGATTATGATCGGATCCCTACAGGCTAAACCCCTTGGCTTATATAAATGCCAGAGGGGTACCTAGGATTACATGGTCGGTTATAGATCTAAGAATGCATATGGCGGTGGCCGAAGATGTCCTTGGAGTACACATCAAGTCTTCGGCAGAGGCTGTCTTGATCACGTCGAGGTGCAAGGCTTTCGGAGTCCTTCCTTATGAGAATGAGGGCCCATAAGCCTAGCCCGAGGACTGTGGGCCAACTAGGTTGGTACCCCCTAGTCCAGGACACTATCACCAAGTATGAAGTAGGAAATGGCCCAGGAGGCGTTGAGGCGGTCAGCAATTCTTTGTCGCTCGTCGACCGAATATCCAAGCACCATCACTTCACTTTTGGCGAAGTTGATGGTAAGCCCCGACATCTGCTGAAAGCAGAGGAGGAACTTCAAGTTCGCGATGTCCATGGTCGACTCCTCCACCATGATGATTGTGCCATCAACATACTGCTCCAGGTTTGCACCTTCCATATATAGTATTGTCTTTACATTCTTGTATTGCAACCTATATGTGAAGCAACTTGGCATATTACAGGTCGTGACGGAGGCAGCCGGGAAGGCATTGGCAGAAGCCATGGCCACACAAGAGGAACAGTTTTATGCCAAAGTGGCGGCTAGCGAGAAGGTCGTGGCCGAACAGGAGGAACGACTGAAATAGAGGCTAGAGAGAAGCCCGCGGTTGCACAACATGAATAGCTGAAGGCCGAAGTGACGGCAAGAGAGAAGCTCGCGGCCTAGTTTCAGGTTAGTACTTTTCCATATAGGCACCAATCCATATTAAGTGATTGACCAACTTCAAACAAGTTGACAATGTGTCGACCCTCCTCCTCCTCCTATAGGTGTTTCGGGAAAGTTTCGCGAAGATGTCAGGCGGCCCTCCTCCTCTAGAAGCGTCGTGATGGAGTTGTATGGACTATGTTGTTATGTTGTAGATTCGTGGGTTAAACTTTTTATGTATGTTGGACTTGTGAAGTTGTTCCTATGAGTTTGTTATATATGAAGTTGGTCCTATGAGGTTGTATGTGATGTGACTAAGAGAATGCAGGGGCTTAAGATAAAATAAAGAAGACAAATGCACTTGCCAAGAGCTCCGGCAAACGCTCTATTTGTCGGCTGCAGCTTGATAAAGGCAACACGTGGGAGCCAGTGCCAACACTTCGCTGAGAGACGCAAACTCGACAAAGAAGAACACGTGGCAGGACCTGAGACCACCTACAAAACAATGCCGAGTAGTTTGTCCCACAGCTCTCAACAAAGGTGGCACCTGGAGAGACCTGCCAGTCCAACACTCTGCTGAGAGCCACAAAACTCGACAAAGTAGGATACGTGGCATAACCTAAGAGCACCTACAAAACTAGGCTGAGTACTTCGTCCCACAACTTGCCAAAGATTTACTGTACCTAAAAAGTATTATTAGAAGGACATTGCTAACTTCCGAACGTTCTGATTTTAGCGATAAATCCGAACGACTGGTTCCCACCTAATTGCTATCGTCCCGTGCTCGCTGCCACCATTTTTTTCCTTCTCTCAAAAACCATAGTTGGCAACAGTAAATCGCTTGTGGTTTTTCTGGTTTTTCGCTGCATAATATGAAAACAAAATAACATTACTCGAAAGAGGACTTGAACCCAGGTCTATTCAATAGTTATTGAGCCCAATAACCAACTAAGCCACCTTGAGTTGTTTTCTACTGTAGATAAACAAGGTTATTTAAACCTTTCTTATTTCTATCATATCAGAAAAAAAAATTGGCTTGGTAACTTCGCATGACCAGCATGATAACTATGACATGAGCAACATTATAATTATATCATGATAAGGCTGGTAACTACAGTACAAGAAGGTTAATGGCTATATCATGAGCAGCATGATAACTTTAGGATGGAGCACTATCATAATTTAACCCAGAAATTACTTGTGTGTGTTTGAAAAAAAAATTCCTTGGATGAAAGTTACCATGGTGTTTAAACGTAAAATTTAGGTCTGTGATGTGTAAAATTATCATAAATTTACATGGAAGTCGCCGGAGGAGTTATGTTTCAACATTTTTTTCTCGAAGTCAAAGTTACCATGGTGGTTGAACATAAAAGTTATGAGATCCGCGGTGCATAAATGACCATGCCATTTACACAGAAGTTACCGAGACATGTTTCAACAACTTTTTTCCCATGGGTAAAAAGTTATCATTGTGTTGTATGTAACTTATCGAGTGTCCGGTGCATAATTTACCATATTATTTGCACAGAAGTTACCGAAGTATGGTGAGAAGTTATCATTGTGTTTATATGCAAGTTATTAGGCTTGCGGTGCGTAAAATACCATTTTATCTATACATAAGTCATCGGGTACATTCAACAACTTTTTGTCCCCGGATAAAAAAGTTACCAATTTGTTTGCATGTACGTTATCAGGTCTACAATGCATAAATTGCAATGATATTAACACAGAAAGTTATCGGGGGATGTTTCAACAATGTTCTTTTTCTTCCCCGGTTGAAAGTTAACATGGAGTTTGTACGTAATTTATCTTGCCTGTCGTGTAAATTATCATGCTATTTGCACAAAAATTATGAGTCGATATTTCTACAACTTTTCTCGCCCATGGTGAAAATTTATTAATGTATGTGTATGTAACTTATCATATCAGCAGTACGTAAGTTATCATCCTATTTACACAGAAGTTATCGGGGTATATTTCAACAACTTTTTCCTCTCGGATGGTCAAGTAGTGGTATTTTACTTGAACTTCACACGAGACAAGTAATGGATGAGTTGCCTAGTGTGTTAAGCCCTTGAGTTCAATTTCTAGCTTTAGCACGATTTTTTAGGCTATAAAACTACAACTATGAAAACTGCTAGCGTCAAGGGAAAAAAATCATGGTTAACGCTCACCTTCCCCATGTCTGTCAATGCTAGACTGCCGTGCCATGTGGCCCCAATTTGCCAAGGTAGCTTACACGAGCTCTTGGCAACAGTGTCATAGATCGGGTCTTTTTTACTTTGGCGAGTTTATTTGTTATGAATCTCGGCTAACTGGGAGTCTCTGCTGAGCTTCTCCGCAGAGTGTTGTTGAACTCGAAAAACTCAGAAGAGTTCGATATCAATTGATTTTCCAGTAGTGGAAAAGTCCACCCAAGTCTCCTTTGCTGAGTACTGCCGATTTCACGAGTTTCTTTTTTCATTTTTCTTTGCGGAAGGATTTCACGAGTTGTTATTGTGCCTGACCGTTCTTGGGTGTCCTTGGGCAGCCATGACTTGTGATGGACGTCGATATTACTCCCCAGCCAGTTCCGGGGCATCTCTGATTGCCATATATGGACGGACCACATTTACAACTCGACCACCCTAGGTGGAGGGGTCAACACCGGCCAGTCGGGTACGGTGGGTAGATTTTGTGGCCGAGGAGGAGAACTGTCCCGAGGATTTTGTGGGGTACACTGACGAGGTTACAAATGACTGATTCCCATCACGATTGGTCCTACAATGCATGCATAAATCTCTGCACACACACGCCTAACGTTCACCGTCTACTATACTGGAGCTCCAAGAGTATGCGGATCACCGACGGGCATGCGCTGGGGGAGGAGGTGGCCGGCGTGCTGCGGCAGGCGGTGAGCCTGGCGGCGCGGTGGGGGCACGCGCAGGTGACCCCGCTCCACATCGCCCGCTCAATTCTCTCGGCGCCGGCGAGCATCCTCCGCGCCGCCTGCGTCAGGTCCCAGTCCCACCCTATGCAGCACAACGCGCTCGACCTCTGCCTAGACCTCGCGCTCGGAAGCCTCGCCGTGACCACCGTGGTCCACAACAGCGTCGACCCGGCGCCGTCGAACGCGTGCGTGGCCGCGTTGAAGCGGGCGCAGCCGCACCAGCCCAGGGGCAGGAGCGCGGCCAAGGTCGAGCTCGAGAAGCTCGTCGTCTCCATCCTCGACGACCCGAGCGTCGACCGCGTCATGCGCGCGGCCGGCTTCTCGAGCTCCCAGGTCAGGGCCAGCGTCGAGAGCGCTGTCACCTCGTCGAAGAGATCAAGATCAAGTAGGGCAGGTTGCGACGTCCTCGCGACTTGTCCAACTCCGGTTCCGGACATGAGTATTAGGGCTGGACAACCATCTCTCCAGACCGTCCGAGACAAAAGGTAGTTTGCTTGTTTCACGAATGGCGTCCGTGTTTATCTGCCTGACCTCTTTTTTGTTGGATGAGTTTCCTCTATTCTTTACAGTACCTACCTAGATAGCTATAGCATGGTGCCAGGAGTCAGACCTAGTAATGCCAAGGCTATAACACTTATGCATACATGTAGATAAACTATAGTTAATCGAAAGCCTAGTAGTGCGGCTAACCCAAATTTTATGATGTCACTTAACATCGCAAACAATGAGTAGCATACTGATGGTGCCGGCTGGTGACGCCAAATGTATTTTTTAGGTACTTAATTAGTGACGCTTGACCGGAAGGTATGAAAATATTGCTTTTTCTTAAATTATAAAAATAAAAATAAGCATGCATCGTTGCATGGTAAGTAGCTAAGTAGGACTAGACTTTCTCTAGTTAAAAAGGAGCTAAGTAGTATTATGGGGGTGTTTGGTTCCAGAGACTTTTTTGTGTTGGGACTAGAAAAAGTCCCTAGTAAACCAAACAGGGTGGGACTTTTTGTTAAAAGTACTTAGAAGCACCTCCTTAAGAGTCTTTTTTAAAAAGTCCTAGGGACTAAAAAAGTCTTAGGACTAGAGAACCAAACACCACCATGCTTTCTCTAGTCAAAAAGGCTGAGCTGAAACAAGCAAGCCATAAAGTCACTTAGGCATTTGACATCAGCTCGTGCGTACTCAAGTCGGTTTGTAGGTGCTATATAAGGGCACTCCTCCCGTTGTAAATTACTCCATCCAGTGCAAAGCAGTGAACCAGTACTACACCGCTCTCTAAGTGTGTCCGTGAGCTAGCTTTAGTACAAGGCAGAAGTACTAGTGCAGTTTAGCTACTATTTTTTATTTTCATTTTTGCATTGAGTTTACCTACTAGTTGGAATATACCAGTGACACTCCAGTTCATCTATGTGCGTGCATGTATTGTAGCTTGCGCTAGCTGCAGTCTAGATCGTCATTCCTCTACTTTGTCAGATCCTCGATAGCTTACTAGTCTCGGTAGTTTGGGCTCACAATTGACAACAGAGCCTCGTTCCAGTGGCCATGTCAGGCGATGGAAAGAAACGCTCCACCTCCAGTGGTTCCAAGACGCTGCTAGAGCAGCAGCTGCGGACCGCGGTTGACGGTTCCAAGGTGCTGCCGGAGTAGCAGCCACGGTCAATGGTGCCCAGTGGCGGCGCCAGGAGTCAGACCTAGTAATGCCAATTCGATAATACTTATGCATATAGATAAACTATAGTTAATCATAAGCGTATTAATGCGGCTAGCCCAAATTTTATGATGTCGCTTGACATTGCACACTGGTAGTGCCGGACGGTGATGCCAAATGTTTTTTTAGCCACTTAGTGACGCTTGACCAGAAAGTATGAAAAGATTGCTTTTTCTTAAATTATAGAAATAAAAATAAGCAGTCATTCAGCTATTGCATATATACTCCCTCTGTTTTATGTATAGATTTTTTCAAAAGTCAAATTTTGCAAAGTTTGATCAAGTTTATAAAGAAAAACTATTTTATATCTATAATATCAAATATATAATGAAACAACATATATTAATGAATTTAATAATATATGCTTGGCATTCTAGATAAATGTGTTTCTTAAAAAACTTGATCAAATTTTGTGAGGTTTGACTTTATTAAATCTATATGCACAAAATTATAGAATGGAGAGAGTAGTACATAAGAATACTATATATAAAAATGTAAATTTTGTGGTTTTATGACTTATATCATATTTTTCTTATACAGATTTTGTGTAGTGAATCAATATGAATGTAATTATCCATATACCAAACGTAAATTCTAAATGCAACAATGTATAAAAAAACTCAAGTGTAAAATAACTTATGAGTGATATACATATATCAATATATGATAATGATATTCATCACCTTGGGTGTAAATAAGTTATTTTACACTCGAATTTGAGATATTTATTGATGATGATGATGATGATGATGATGTTAATAGCATTATTTTCACTTTTGCTTTATAAGTATATTCCTATATTGTTGAAAAAGTTCAATTGCACACACTTTGTATAAGGGGATACACCTAGCCGTAAGCCATTAGGAGGGACTGGGTCATTAGAATTAACATCTTTAGACCCAAAAAAGTAGTATTATTTCTTATTTATTTTCTTTAGGGTGAATTGGGCTAGAACATGGATTTGAGGCCTCCTAAACCATCTCTTATGAAATCATGCATATATGAAGAAAGATACTTACTCCATTTTAAAATATAGTGCACATAGTTTCTTTTTCAAACTCAAGCTTTATCAAGTTCAGTTTTATAAGAGACCAATGTCCATGCTCCGTCTCTCCCACGCGACACATTTCGATTAGCGTGTGTCTGCCTTTTCATCTGCTCCCATTGCATGCCAAGTAAATGAGTAACATGGATGTCAACCATTTCATTTGCATGCAAAGGAAAATTTGCGTTAAAAAAGAACCACATCACCTTACCGAAACATGATTTCTTAATTTAAAACATTTTGTAGCTTAAACTATTTGTCTGGTTGATAATTGGTTTTTACCATCAACATCATATCAACTAGGGTTACAAAACAAGATCAAAGTAACTTGGGTATGTTCTTAAAATTTTGTTTCCCGCTTCTGTTACCACATAATAACACGTGAGTTACCGTCCTATTTAGTCTACTAGACACAGTTACGACTTCTTAAACCATTGAGTGGTAACTTACGTTTTAACAAACGAAATTGGACTCTTTTGTTAAGGCATAAAAGTACTGCAGTCTCCAGGCTACATGTTACAAGTTATGACATAGTAGTAACTTTGGTACCAGTAAGGTGGCATCATTGGTGGTCCTAACTAGAAGTTGTCAGAACATACACATAGAGTCCACACCAAATAAGTATCATTAGACTAGCCACAATGGAGAGTAACATACACATATCCCTAGGCTATGTTACTACCTTCATAGTGGGTAGTAACATAAGTGTGGTGTCATGTAAAGCTTCATTTATTATGTTATAGACTCATATTGCATTGGACATGTGATGTTACAGTAACTAGCTAAGTTACTCAAACTACGAGCATAATTGGTTTGCTACCAACATTTGGCATTGCCAATATTTGGCAAGCCCACATTTGGCAAAATCAGAAGTTGCCAACATTTGGCAACTTTTTGTGAGATTGACAATAAAAATTGGGAAGCAACCAATCTCTAGTCAATATTTGGCACTTGCCAAAATTTGACATGCCAACTTTTGGCATCAAACCAATTATGCTCTACCTCTCTCCTCATTAACTCATTGCCACATAAGCAAATTTGCTGAGTTGGACTCGATGTTACTGTTGAAGTTACTCCCACTGTGGCTAGTCTTAGGCCATTCCCAGTGCTCCATGGGTATATGTGCTAATGGTGCCACATAGCTAAAAAAGTGATGTCGCAAAGCAATTAAAGAGGAGAGAGAGAGAGCATTATGGTGACCGCAGGAAGAACCGTGCTAAGCGCGTGGACCTATGTAAAATGACTACCAGCCAATGCATGAAGGAGTTTAATTGTTAAACAATTCCACGAGGGAATCTTAGTTACAAAAGTTAAGGACCTATGCATTGAGGAGACTAGTGTTGCTAAGATCTTTAATCCACTTAGCACCTCATCTAAGCATCAATGTATTGGAAAGAGGCCTTGGATACGCCATGGGTATTCGCAAAAAAAAAACTATACTCCACGGAATCTGCTTTTACATTGTATTTATTGGTAATTACTGATGATGATTTTTTTTTGCCTGTATGAACTTGCTATGTAAGTAAAGTATGTCATTTGGCAACAAAATTGGCCACTAATTTTTCCGGTGTATGTGCATGCTTCACTATTTTGATATTTCCAAGAAATTTGCTTGAAGTAAACATCTAGACATGTCCGCTCATAAATATTCCCAGTGTTTCTCTTGCAGTGAGTGCCAATCTAGCAATGCAAAAACAGGAGCAGGACGACCGGCCATCTTTGGCGCAACGACGGCGAGCATTCCTCCGTGGCTCCGCCGCTACAAAGATACAACTTGCGTCAGGTCAACATACTGCGGCGCCAGTTTTCAGGCAGACGTACGTATAACACATTTTGTATGTGTCTACTGTATTTCACTCGTGAGGTGGTGAACCCGATTAGTTAATTGCCCGGCCGTGAGTGTCTGACACATGCATGCAGGCTGCTTGCCGCCGGTCGAAGTTCACGGAGCTCACCGCGACAAATCTCAATATCCTCTGCAAGGCGCTTGAGCTGCGCGTTCCGCGTCACGGGAACATCATCCCCGGCATATCGTGCACGGTGCTCCGGTGCAGATCCGGCGTGACGAGGACTATTCCTAGCTTGTTGTCCTCGACGAAAGCGACATGCCTGCTCTTCCTAGGAAGGGACTATGGCGGCAAGATAGCGGTCGCTCAGGAGCTCGCGAGGCTCGTGTTTGGCTCATACACCGAGTTCACCGCCGTCCAGCTTCAGGGTAGCCCTAACATTCGCACACATAACGGTATGCTCGCCCTCAAGAGGCAGAGATCACCGGACAATGACGGTGAGCTCGGAGCGAGGCTGTTCGAAGCGATCGCGGAGAACCCTCACCGCGTTATATTGATGGACGGCGTCGACCGAATGGATCGCGATTCGGAGATGCGCATCATGAGGGGAGGAATGGTGAGGGGAGGCAACGGTGACGTGGTCAGCCTGGAGGATGCCATCATAGTGCTGAGCGCCTCTGACTCGAGGGGGTGCGTGGCTTCACCTTCCTCCCCACGGGCGAAACGACGGTTTGGTGGACAGAACCATGAGAAAGGTGATGACGGCACGGAGATGAAGCTTCGTCATGGCTGCGATTTGAGTGTTTGTGCAGTGGTTGAGGAAGAGGAGGAGAAAGATAGTTTGGCTGATGACGAGGGGGTCCAGAATGTCGTGGATGGTGTTTTCCTTTTTAATTAGCAGAGATTTTTCTTTTTCATACCATTATAGGTATTTCGAACGGTTTTGAGCTGTTACATTCCGCATTCAGAATTTACTTTGTGTTTAATAAAATTATTAAGGAGAACTGTTTTTCGCTCCCCATTGTCATTTTATGAGAAGAACTAGAAAGTTTATTTATGGCTGAATGTTGGTCGGAAATAACTTTTTACTCCCTCCGTAACTGAATATAAGACACAGTCCTAGTGTTAAAAATGTCTTATATTAAGTTACAAAGGTTGTGAGAATTTGCAAGAAATCGTAAAAAAAAATACATATGTTCCTTGAAGAGCTGAAAAGGGAAGGAGGGAGGGAGAGCAGCTATCCGCAGGCACGCACATGTACGAAGACTCACCTGGCCATGTACGAACATCAGTGCATGCAACATTGAATGTCTCTGTGTGCTCCGAGTGTTTCATGCATTCAACCATGGCGCGCAATAGTACTATTTGTTTGGCTGCACATGTGCACCCGTGATTTATTTGGTACTACTTCCCTCACTCCCATAACATAAGAGCGCAGCGCTCTTATGTTATGGGTAACGTAAGAGCTAACGTAAGAGCGATGCGCTTTTATGTTATGGGAGGGAGGGAGTACATTTTTGTCTCTTCTTTATTTATTTTTTCTTTTTTGAAAAGGAGGATAACCCTCGGCCATTGCATCTGGAGATGCATGCAACCACTTTATTAATTATTCACAAAGACCTTATAAAGTAATACATCAATATTTCTGAAGCCGTCATCTTGGTAACATCTGTCGCTACTCCTATCCATTGATAAAGGGATGCAGAAAGTGTGAGCCGAATACCCAGACCTCTCACCTAGCCTAACATCTAATGCCGGAGGCCCCGACCAAGCTACATACCGGGTCTGGAGCACAAACCAATCTGACGCACTCTCATAGTCGTCGCCGTCGTCTTCCATCAATCCAACTTCAGAGCAGGTACTGACGCATCGACCTTGTCAGGCCTGCCGTCGACGCCCCCACGGCGCCAGACAGCGCCTCCTTCCCTACGCACGTTCATCATCACGCATCCGTCGCCGAGACTTTGCTGCGCCTCGCCGCCGAGACTCCACGACGTCGATGCGTCACATGGAACGCCGCTCCACTGTAGATGTCGTACACTGGTCCCTCGAGTCTATGCACACCTCCAAAAATGATGCCCTCAAGAGGGGTACAACACATGAGCGCCGCCGTCAGCCGATCAATTGATCTAGGGTTTCCTCCGGAGGTAGCGGATAGGGGTCTAGAGCTTCTCCACGACAATGCCTTCAAGAAGGGGACGAAGCAGAAAAACGCCGGCATCGCCGACCTTAGCAACGTGCCAAGAGTAGGATTTTCACCTGGATACGCTCAAGGACCCTCCATCCAGCATCGTGTGCACGGGACCGCCACTGATCACCGCCGCCGGGATTGGAGGCCGCACCGGCCGGATCAGATATGACCAGAGACCAGACCCACCATGCTGCCGCTGCAATATCGAGGTCAGATCCCAGCCACCAGCGGCGCCCCAGCACCCTGTAGAGGCCCAGCCGTCGTTCCTCCACCACCCGCGCCACGAACAGACTTGTGGAACCAGATCCATACGGACCTGGACAGTGCGCCGCCCGTCCGCCCCCGCTCGAGACGAATCCCTCGCAGCTACCGCGCCTTGGAGAAGCAGGAGCACGCCACCGCGCCGCCCTGGGACGCACACGTCGCCGCCCTGCCCACCCGCCGCCACGCCGAGGAGCCCCACGGCAGCCCTACGCCTCCACCTGAGAAGGGTCGTCCCACACCAACCCAAGACCCAAGCAGAGAGGAACGAGATCCCGCCGCCTCCACTAGTACAAAACAGGGCTTTCGTCACAGGGCAATATTCACATTAGTCCCGGTTCAGTCACGAACCGGGACTAATGTGAGCATTGGTCCCGGTTCGTGCGGCTAAGGCATTAGTCCCGGTTCACCTGGGCCCTTTAGTCCCAGTTGGTGCCACGAACCGGGACTAAAGGGTGTGATGCCCATTAGTACCGGTTGGTGGCACCAACCGGGACTAAAGGTTAGACCTTTAGTCCCGGTTGGTGCCACCAACCGGTACTAATGGGCTTTGAGGCATTAGTACCGGTTCATGGCACGAACCGGTATTAAAGGTTCCATTTTCAAACTCTACCCCCCCCCCCCCCGACCGCCTTTTCAGTTTTACAAAAAACAAAAGAAAATGATGGAAATGTCAAAAAAATAAAATAAAATAAGTTTCCCATGTGATATGTGGTCTAGTTGTTGGGAAAATTTACAAATATGAATTTTGACTTTATTTGCAAAATCTCTCTGGAATTTGTAAAATGGGCATAACTTTTGCATACGAACTCGGATTAAAAAGTTTTTTATATGAAAAATCATCTACTCGGAAAGTTACATCCGATTTTAATCGGGGGAACCCTGTTAAACATTTTCAAAATCCTCAAAAACCTAACAGAAAAAAAGTTACGGGGCTTTTAAGATCTGGAGAGGCAAAAAAATTCAAAAAAATTCAAACTGTGGTCAAACAATGGTCAAACTAATTATTCTAGAATATTAGTGTTACTAAATAATTATTTCAGTTTTTTTGAATTTTGGTCAAATCTGGTCAAACTGTGGTCAAACTAATTATTCCAGAAATATTAGTGTTACTAAATAATTATTGTTTTTTAAAACAATAGTTTCAAACTCAAACAGTGAAATGTGTCACTTCATGCTCAAGCTAAATTCCTGAGGGTTAATAGGATTGACATCTTACTATTGTCAGGAAAACAACAAGTGCAGACTTGAAAACGAGGAAGAATAGAACCCGGAAGTTAAGCGTGCTCAGGCTGGAGTAGTGAGAGGATGGGTGACCAATGATGAGGGGTGATTAGAGATTAGAGGATAAATTGAGCAGTGATGAGGGGTGGTGATTAGAGATTAGAGGTTAAAATAATTCAGAAATTTGAAAATCAAAAAAATCGCAAATTTTTTTTTCAAAAAAAATCATTAAATTTCCACGTGGCCGCACTAGTAGAAAAGGTGGAGCTCCACGTGGCCGCGGCCTTTAGTCCCGGTTCGTGTAAGAACCGGGACTAAAGGGGGGGCATTAGTAACGACCCTTTAGTCCCGGTTCAAAAACCGGGACTAAAGGTCCTTACCAACCGGGACAAAAGCCCCCTTTTCTACTAGTGCACCCACGCCGGCCGGGCTTTGCCCGGCGGCAGCTCGCGGCGGCGGCGGGGGCGAAGGGCCTAGAGGGGAGGGGTCTGCGGCAGCGCGCTAGGGTTCGCCCCTGTCGTCCGCGGGGGCGACCTGGGGCTCGTCAGATCCATGCATTGGCTGCAGTATATTTTGAAATTTAGCAAAACTTAGAATTTGTAACCGTGCATGTTTAAAGCTACGTACAACCAACTTCTGCAAGTGTCGCATGCATGCACCATAGCAGGCAACCATTAATGCACACAAAGACTCTAGCATTGTTGCATGCATACAGCTTAAAGTAGGCACCACCAAGAGTTAAAGAGCTTCTGGCGGTCTCAGAATTTAGCAGACAAAAGTATACCAAGATAATGACGCTTTACTGGCTGCCATTGCATGCCCGATGATAAATGATTAGTGGATCCTGGTGTAGTGCCTCGCAAGGTCGAAAATTCATCTCATGCCTCGCACTTTATTTACTCCCTGTTAAAGCTTACTCCATCACAGTTGAAGGAATGTAACAGTTCAAAATCGTTCGAAATACCTATAGTGGTTCGAAATAACCGACATGGTACGAGATGCTGGGAGTACACGACATGGTACGAGATTGCAGCCCAATACCGACCTATGATTTCAAAACAAATAACTGATTGTGTTGCCTATATGACCATCACAGTTGCATGTGCACATGCGCGACCAAAATCTTAATTGTCTCTTAATTAATTATTCAAAATTTATGATACACCCTGTTCTAAAATAAAAATATTTCTTATCCTTTAGGTCCTAGATGTAATTGTTTTTAAACACCACACTTTAGGTCATGTTGTTTTTTCTACCGTCGGTTTATACCATAAAAATTTGAACCAATAGGTCTAGAATTTATTATATTTTAGATTAAAATGACAAAGTTATAGAAATGGGTGAAAAAATGAATATTCATTTCTGAGCCCAGGCTCATCTGCTCCCGAGGAACAGTAAAATCAAAAAAAGATACTAGACAAATTCATAAAAATCTGAAGAAAAAATTGCATGAAAAAGTTGTGGTGTGTGATATCCGTGCCAAATCCCATCATATTTGGACATCTGAGTAGCTCTCAGCAAAAAAGACAGACTCAGTCTGAACAGTGTGTAAAGACTAAAGAGTAAACTTTCTCACATCCCCCAAATTTGTCTTTTTTTTACCGAGAGTTGCTCTGATGTTCAACCATGATGGAAGTTGGCACGGACATCACACTCAAACATCTTCTATGAAAAAAAACAGATTTTTTTTTCTAGTATTTGTTTTATTTTACTGTTCACCACCAGAAGCAGATACACCTGAGAGCCAAAACATCGTGTCCATGAAAAAATTGTGAATTTGCATAGATCCCTTAATCCTTTGCAATGAAAAACTAAAAATTTATATTAAGTATATTGCATTTAGGGAAAATAGTATTAAACACCTCAAAGCTTAAGCTAATGATAAATCAAACTATTCAATTAGACTTAAATCTAACACAAATAATTGTGTAACTATAATTGGACCAAATCACACTGTCATGGGATAACGTGAAGGAAAACATGTAAAAAACTCTAAATTACTATTGCACTAAAAATAAGTATAAACTAAGAAACAGAAATAAGAGTTAAAGAATAAGAAATGCAAGAATAACCGAACTATTGCAGATCAAAACAATGAGCAGAAAAAAAAACAATGAGCAGAAAAGAAGCACAAAAATACACTTGATGTAGAATTGGACAAAACTTGCGAATAGGAATGGATTAAATTGGAAAGTAAAAGGGTCTATGCAACAAATAAAAGACAATCAAATAGTCAAAATAAAAATGCGGTCGTATAGTCATTCCTGCTCTTGTGTAACCAATGAAGCAGAAAAAATTCGCTACGGGAGGGGGTTGCGTCTATAAGTCGAATGTAGCGAGTTTCATCTCACCACAGGGAGATGAGTTGGATCCGGCCCATGAAGAAAACCTATACTATCAAATTTTCTCCCAGCACACACCCACCCTCTGAGGTCTTTGAGACGCGGAATAGGTACTATTTTAATCCTTTTTATATTTATTTTTTTCTTTCACCTTTTAATTAATTTTTTGAAATTTTCTAAAAGCATATATTTTTAAAAATATTTTTATCAAAATTTCTGGGTGTTCATTGGGTATTTGAAAAATGGTCATTGTGCATTAGAAATTTGTCAACATGTATTTCACAAACGTTCATGTTGTAATTAAAAATATTCATCATTTATTGAGTAATATTCGTCATGTATTCTAGAAAATATTCTTCACTTGTTTATTAAGAAGATGTTTCTTTGTGTTTTAGAAAATGTTCATCATTTATTCATTAAAATATTCATTGTCTCTTAAAAGATGTTCAACATCTTAAAATATGTCCATTGTGTATTAAAAATGTATATTAGTATTTCAGAAAATACACATTGTGTGTTAAAACTGTTCATTGTGTATTTAAAAAATATTCATTTTTTATTAAAAAAAACATGCGCTAAAAAATCATGTTATCTGCATTTTATATTTTCCTAAGAAAGAAAAATAAAAATATGTTAGAACAAGAAAAACTAAGAAATAAAAAAAAGGGAAAACACAAGAAATCATAAAAAGAATTAAAGGAAAAAGTAAAAAGTAAAAAAAAATGCTCAGCGACGTACTACAGATCGTTCATCTTGCATTACTAAAAATGTATATAAAAAAAATTCGTGCAATATTTCTGAAAACAATATGACATATTTGAAAATACACAAGGTCTTTTGAAAATACTCCCTCCGTTTCTAAATATTTGTCTTTCCAGAGATGTCAAATGGACTACCACATACGGATGTATATAGACATATTTTAGAGTGTAGATTCACTCATTTTGTTCCGTATGCAGTCACTTGTTGAAATATCTAGAAAGACAAATATTTAGGAACGGAGGGAGTACATGATACACGTTTTCAAAGAAACGATGAACATTTTGAAATACTCGATGAACATTTTTTTTACTAGCTATACTATGTTTATACCTGAAACTGCAAACATGTAATTGAACGTATATTCATGATGTTGTTTTTGTTTCTGGTTGGTTTTAAAGGATTATCTCCTCTTCTGTCTTTCCCTATTCCATTTTACTGATATGACTTCATATAACAACATATTCTTCTGCCGAACAGAGATGAAGACAAAGGACGCCCCATCAGCATCTTGAGCCTTGCCCTTTTGCTGCTGCTGCTGCTGCTGCTGCACTCCGGTATGTAGTGCAATGTAACCACAGCCACTTGATCTCCAACCCACGCCCAACTGCCAACCCACATACGTACATATGAAACAATCTGAACTTCCTGATCATCAATAGCTTCAGGTACGACTACAACGGCGGCAGAGGACGATGTTCAGCAATACACCGCCGGGATCAGAATGTGGGTTTGCACGGTGTACGCCCGTCCTGGGCCAGTCGACAACACCACATGCGAGTGGCTGTTCCAACAACTCGACCAGCGGCGGCATGCAGGTGCGGCTCGGCGGCGATTACGACTGCTGCTGCTGCTCTGTGGTCGATCATGCTAGGCAGCCTCCTTGTGCTGGTGGTGATGCTGGTCTAGTTCAGAGTTACCACCGTAGCCGTGCACTGTGCGTGAGGTTCAGAGTTTCTTCAGGACGCATGTACTAGTGTTGGTCAGAGTTGGAGCTGGGCACTAGCCAATGAGCCATAATAAAAGTTGATGAGAGTCAATGAATGTGGACTTGTCGAATAGTAGCAGCAGTTAAATGAGTTTGGATTAATTTCCTATATTAACTAGCCATCTGTCGGCTGCGCTGGGGTGGCAACGGTGGCGAGCCGACTGTGCAGACCTTGCCGGGGGCTTCAGTACCAGGGAAACAGAACTGGCTTCTCCCTGAAAAGAGATATTATTCTGGATTAGTTTTCTTCGGAACAGATTAAACCATTTCTGTTCTACCCGTTGATAAGATTTCAGTTGTCTTACCTCTTCTCATGCAGAGCAGGGAATGTAAGTGGATGGCATGTTAATCCCAGCCAAGCAATATTAGGCAAGCACTGTGTCCCATTTTCTGAACTGCAATGCTTGCACAGCACTCAGTTTTTGGTTTTGCCTCATCTTCCACACTGTGATGCCTGTAAAGTGGCCTGATTTGCGAGCGCTGAAATTCCAATGAAATCCCTTTCTCTCATCAACTCTTTGTCGAAGATAGCATCGGACAGCACCACTGCAGATGCCCCTGCCTCCATGTACGACTTGATTGAACCTGTATACAACAGTGGCCATAGCATCAGAGTGAATAGTATCATACAGCTAACCGATATTTACACTTTGAATAAGTTGCTTCATTACTCTGTTTCTTTGAAAGAGTCTCAGTGCTACGAAACAGACACTTAAGGTTGCTACTTAGACACCAACAGAAGATACGGACGATATTCGCAAAAAGGGAAAAGAAAATAGGGACGATGGATACTAGACAAGGCCATTTACCTATGGTAATTCCTTGCGAAGCAACCATTGGTACAAGAGGAAATGGTTTCTTTAGAGCAGACATGTACATCTCTCCACCAATCGCTGAAACTGGGTACACCTAATTAAAGTAGACCACACAAACAAGCAAGGTGTCGGATGCCTATAAGCAGAACAGAAAACTAACACATTTATTCATCACAAAATAAAGTGACACATTTTGGTAGTTAGTATACAACCAAAATGGTTGTAAGGAAATACATTGCTTTACAATGTCTGGCAAAAGTTATCATCTAATATATTATTAATGCTCTGATATGTCTCTACTATAACTACAAGAGGAGAGGTATAAGCAATGAAACCTTAACGACTTTAGCACCAGCATTGCAAGCAGATATAACCTGTAAAACTCAGATATAGCAAAGACGTGAGAATAAGAATTAGGTCACGCTACTCTGAATTGCACCAATGAATTTTCATGCAAGTTCATACCATATGTGGCATGTGGTACATACCTCAGTTGGAGTAAGCACTCCTGGAATATATAGAACTTCACTTCCGTCAAGATCATGAAGTATTTCCTTAAACAATAAGATTGAAAGAATTGATTAACATTTATATGCTGTATAGCATACAAACAGTACAATCACCAAATATGATATAACAGATGGTAGATTTCTACTCCCTCCGTCCCAAAATAAGTGTCTCAACCTTAGTACAACTTCGTACTAAAGTTAGTATAAAGTTAAGACACTTATTTTGAGACGGAGGGAGTATTAGATATGTCGACGTAATTGGAAGTGAAGGGATCGAATTTGCAAAATTAAAGTATTGACACCCTAAAGCCTAAATTACAAGCCTATAAGGATCTCTGATATAAAATATGTGACACTGACGAACATTACAGTGAATGTCCCTAGTGATGTGTATAACTAGTAATCGGAAACATGTGAATTTCAAGTAAATAATAAACATTATTACAAATGAAATAGTACTGACTCTTACCATGACTGTGCCAGGGCTCATGAGAAACTGTGCACCAGCTTTAATGGCTTTCCTTGCATCATCAGCATTTAAGACCGTACCAACCTAAGTACAGGGTGCAGAAAAACCAGAACGTATCATGAGCAACTTAACATTGATGCTTACAGTTAGCGTACCTGGGGTTGCGTGGGACAGCTCAGTTCAATTGTAAAGATTGTAGAAACTATTGACATGGTACTTGGTAATAAGAGTATAACGTTTTTAAGGTTACGTAAAAAGTGACCAGGCTTGATGCTAAAAAGCAGTTAGCTGTTAGCTGACAAGCCATATGTGTTCAGGCAATGAGGCAAAAAATCTACCAAGTAATGCCAGAGACTCACCCCAAATGTCAAGGAAGGGTAACTCTTGCGAAGATCCTCAACAACCTGCTAGAAGGTGTACCAATCAATCAAAATGCTACCAAAGAGAGCAACGATAATGGTAGAAGTGCAAAATTTCAGAAGAATAGCGAGAAAGGCCACACCCACCTCTAGCACTCCAGGAGTGGACATTACAATTTCTAGCTGAACAACATTGCACATGCTTGTTAGCACCAGGGACAAGAAATGAAACACACATAACAAACAAGAGAATCCATCGGAGCAACCGACTCACCACGGAGACGCCGCCGCGAACGGCCGCGTGGGCCGCCTGCATCGCCGTCTCGCCACTGCAAGGGGAGCCACACAAATAGAGGAAAAATACAGAAGGTTCAGTCCGGTGAGGCCAAGCGCCGAACAGGTCGCGGGCAGCGTGGACTGGGTGAAACCAGCCTTCTGCTTACTCTTGCGCGCGGAGGCAGGCGATGACGCGCGAGCGCAGTATGGCGGCGAGCGCTTTCGGTGGCCGCGGCGGGTCTCGCCGAGGAGACTGGGAGGCGAGAAGAGGCAGCTGTGCTGCGGCGACGACGAGCATCCTGGTTCCCGGAGCGAGTGACAGCCGCCAAGCGCTGACCGGTGTAGCCGTAGACCTGTAGTAGGAGAGCGTATCCTGTCCTGAATCCTGTGAACCGTTGGATGTGAAAGAAGGAGCAGGATACCGTCAGGATGTGGGCCAATGGAACATTTTTCAGAAGAAACCTCGTAGCGTTACTGATTGGGCGAATCATCCTTCCAGACCGAACCATTTCTAACCCTGAGAACATGGAAACCAGAAACTTCATGAAAATCATGTTTGAAAGTTTTATAAAAATCTAAAAAAATACGAGATGTTAAAAGGGTGATATTCTATTGCTGTGCGGAATTTCAAGTTAAAACGCATTACGGGATGAGAGCTATGAAAAAAAATAGATTCAACAATGAGTAGTGTCACTATTGTTCGGCACAATTTAGTGCTGATTTTTGGTTTTTCCATAGCTCACATCCCCTAATGTTTTTTAACTTGGCATTATCCTCTCAATGTCCCTCTTTTTTTTTAGATTTTTACGGAACTTTAAAAATTTGTTTTTACGTGGTTTTCATTGGATTCCATATGATATTCTCCCTTCTAAGAGCATCTACAACCGGCCCTTCCATACCTGCCCCAAACACCCGAGCGGGTTGCCCGGTCATTGCCTGGACGCAAAATTGTCACCCAACCACGCCTCACAAATTCGGCTCAAACGCCCGGACTGGCCAACACTCCCATATCCATCCCATATCTGGGGCAGATATGAGGACGCCCGGACGCACCCGTCACATCGGATCCGACCCACTATGGCCCACCCGACCCCACATAAAATGAACCCTATCCGCACTCAGCACACATAACCCTAGCCGCATTCCACTCCACTCCCCTCCAGTCCACTCCCCTCCGGCCACAAGCTCCCGACCGGCGATCTCCGACCTTCTCGGCAGCGGATCCAAGTCCTACACCTACCAATCCGTTGACCCAGAGTTCGTCCCACGCGGCCCCGAGGAGGAGATGGTTGTCCACCTTGCGCTCTGCCGCTCATGGGAGGAGTCCAGCCGATGGCAGCGCTCGGATCCATCCAATGGGAATCCATTGCATCCGTCCAAATGGCGCATGGATCCGGTCCCAGGGTAGGTTTCGCTGCCTCATCGAAGGCGGGTGTTGTCTGTCTGGCGTCCAAACGCCGTTGTAAATGTGTAGCCCCTCCATTGGCGCGCGAAATCAAAGGTGCACAACGACTTCACGTCCAACACAAATATGGCGCGGCATGCCCGCCGTGCGAGGCAGCAGGCGCGGGAGGCCGCAACAGACGTCGGTGAGGCGGAGGCGGACTCTTCGGTGACGCGTATGGTGCACGGCAATGCCTGCCACCGCAACCGCGTCAAGGTGGACGTTGCCGGCTCTGACCATGACAATCCATCATCGACATCACATCCACTGGCGACATGCAGGGCACAGACTCCGACGAGGAAGAGTATGGCATGGAAGACGGCGGCACCTCGAGTCCCGTGAGACGCTGCATGTCCCATGCCCACTCTACCTTGCCGGCAACTGCACAAACACTCCGAGGGGTGTTGCAGGCCACCAGACATGGACATAGCCAGAACAACACGGGCGGTCGCCGGTGAAAATTTAGAGTTGTTTTGTGTTGCATGTAATCATACGGATTTGATGATTTGCAAATGGAGTATCCGGTTGTGGAAATATTTTGTGTGTCTTGTCATTATTCGCGGACACATCGAGCGTGTGCGCGGGCGTTTGGTGGGCGAATTTTAGGAGTTGTGGTTGTAGATGCTCTAACCCCGGTCGACTCTCTCACGATCTCCGACTACACTAGTAGGAAAAGGGGCTTTTACCCCGGTTTGTAAGGGCCTTTTGTCCCGGTTTTCGAACCGGGACTAAAGGGTCGTTACTAAAGCCCTAACCCTTTAGTCCCGGTTCTTACACGAACCGGGACAGAAGGTCCTCCACGTGGCCGCTGCTGCCAGCCCAGGCAGGGGGGCCTTCGGTCCCGGTTGGTGCCACCAACCGGGACCAATAGGCAGGGCCTTTTGTCCCGGTTGGTGTCACCAAC